>NC_079215.1:67168663-67208663 GCF_029633865.1 Lampris incognitus
TCCGTCTATCTCTCTCTCTCTGTCTGTCCATCCATCCATCTATCTCTGTCTGTCCGTCCGCCTATCTATCTCTGTCTGTCCGTCCGCCCATCCGTCCGTCTATCTCTCTCTCTATCTGTCTGTCCGTCCGCCCATCCGTCCATCTATCTCTCTCTCTCTGTCTGTCCGTCCATCCATCTATCTCTGTCTGTCCGTCCGCCCATCCGTCCGTCTATCTCTCTCTCTCTGTCTGTCTGTCTATCTCTCTCTCTCTGTCTGTCCGTCCATCCATCTATCTCTGTCTGTCCGTCCGCCCATCCGTCCGTCTATCTCTCTCTCTCTGTCTGTCCGTCCATCCATCTATCTCTGTCTGTCCGTCCGCCCATCCGTCCGTCTATCTCTCTCTCTATCTGTCTGTCCGTCCGCCCATCCGTCCGTCTATCTCTCTCTCTCTGTCTGTCCGTCCATCCATCTATCTCTGTCTGTCCGTCCGCCCATCCGTCCGTCTATCTCTCTCTCTCTGTCTGTCCGTCCGCCCATCCGTCCGTCTATCTCTCTCTCTCTGTCTGTCCGTCCATCCATCTATCTCTGTCTGTCCGTCCGCCCATCCGTCCGTCTATCTCTCTCTCTCTGTCTGTCCATCCATCCATCTATCTCTGTCTGTCCGTCCGCCCATCTGTCTGTCTATCTATCTATCTCTGTCTGTCCGTCCGCCCATCCGTCCGTCTATCTCTCTCTCTCTGTCTGTCCGTCCATCCATCTATCTCTGTCTGTCCGTCCGCCCATCCGTCCGTCTATCTCTCTCTCTCTGTCTGTCCATCCATCCATCTATCTCTGTCTGTCCGTCCGCCCATCTGTCTGTCTATCTATCTATCTCTGTCTGTCCGTCCATCTCTCTCTCTATCTGTCTGTCCGTCCGCCCATCCGTCCGTCTATCTCTCTCTCTCTGTCTGTCCGTCCATCCATCTATCTCTGTCTGTCCGTCCGCCCATCCGTCCGTCTATCTCTCTCTCTATCTGTCTGTCCGTCCGCCCATCCGTCCGTCTATCTCTCTCTCTCTGTCTGTCCGTCCATCCATCTATCTCTGTCTGTCCGTCCGCCCATCCGTCCGTCTATCTCTCTCTCTCTGTCTGTCCGTCCGCCCATCCGTCCGTCTATCTCTCTCTCTCTGTCTGTCCGTCCATCCATCTATCTCTGTCTGTCTGTCCGTCCGCCCATCCGTCCGTCTATCTCTCTCTCTCTGTCTGTCCATCCATCCATCTATCTCTGTCTGTCCGTCCGCCCATCTGTCTGTCTATCTATCTATCTCTGTCTGTCCGTCCGCCCATCCGTCCGTCTATCTCTCTCTCTATCTGTCTGTCCGTCCGCCCATCCGTCCGTCTATCTCTCTCTCTCTGTCTGTCCGTCCATCCATCTATCTCTGTCTGTCCGTCCATCCATCTATCTCTGTCTGTCCGTCCGCCCATCCGTCCGTCTATCTCTCTCTCTCTGTCTGTCCATCCATCCATCTATCTCTGTCTGTCCGTCCGCCCATCCGTCCGTCTATCTCTCTCTCTATCTGTCTGTCCGTCCGCCCATCCGTCCGTCTATCTCTCTCTCTCTGTCTGTCCGTCCATCCATCTATCTCTGTCTGTCCGTCCATCCATCTATCTCTGTCTGTCCGTCCGCCCATCCGTCCGTCTATCTCTCTCTCTCTGTCTGTCCATCCATCCATCTATCTCTGTCTGTCCGTCCGCCCATCCGTCCGTCTATCTCTCTCTCTCTGTCTGTCCATCCATCCATCTATCTCTGTCTGTCCGTCCGCCTATCTATCTCTGTCTGTCCGTCCGCCCATCCGTCCGTCTATCTCTCTCTCTATCTGTCTGTCCGTCCGCCCATCCGTCCATCTATCTCTCTCTCTCTCTGTCTGTCCGTCCATCCATCTATCTCTGTCTGTCCGTCCGCCCATCCGTCCGTCTATCTCTCTCTCTCTGTCTGTCTGTCTATCTCTCTCTCTCTGTCTGTCCGTCCATCCATCTATCTCTGTCTGTCCGTCCGCCCATCCGTCCGTCTATCTCTCTCTCTCTGTCTGTCCGTCCATCCATCTATCTCTGTCTGTCCGTCCGCCCATCCGTCCGTCTATCTCTCTCTCTATCTGTCTGTCCGTCCGCCCATCCGTCCGTCTATCTCTCTCTCTCTGTCTGTCCGTCCATCCATCTATCTCTGTCTGTCCGTCCGCCCATCCGTCCGTCTATCTCTCTCTCTCTGTCTGTCCGTCCGCCCATCCGTCCGTCTATCTCTCTCTCTCTGTCTGTCCGTCCATCCATCTATCTCTGTCTGTCTGTCCGTCCGCCCATCCGTCCGTCTATCTCTCTCTCTCTGTCTGTCCATCCATCCATCTATCTCTGTCTGTCCGTCCGCCCATCCGTCCGTCTATCTCTCTCTCTCTGTCTGTCCGTCCGCCCATCCGTCCGTCTATCTCTCTCTCTCTGTCTGTCCGTCCATCCATCTATCTCTGTCTGTCTGTCCGTCCGCCCATCCGTCCGTCTATCTCTCTCTCTCTGTCTGTCCATCCATCCATCTATCTCTGTCTGTCCGTCCGCCCATCTGTCTGTCTATCTATCTATCTCTGTCTGTCCGTCCGCCCATCCGTCCGTCTATCTCTCTCTCTATCTGTCTGTCCGTCCGCCCATCCGTCCGTCTATCTCTCTCTCTCTGTCTGTCCGTCCATCCATCTATCTCTGTCTGTCCGTCCATCCATCTATCTCTGTCTGTCCGTCCGCCCATCCGTCCGTCTATCTCTCTCTCTCTGTCTGTCCATCCATCCATCTATCTCTGTCTGTCCGTCCGCCCATCTGTCTGTCTATCCATCTATCTCTGTCTGTCCGTCCGCCCATCCGTCCGTCTATCTCTCTCTCTATCTGTCTGTCCGTCCGCCCATCCGTCCGTCTATCTCTCTCTCTCTGTCTGTCCGTCCATCCATCTATCTCTGTCTGTCCGTCCATCCATCTATCTCTGTCTGTCCGTCCGCCCATCCGTCCGTCTATCTCTCTCTCTCTGTCTGTCCATCCATCCATCTATCTCTGTCTGTCCGTCCGCCCATCCGTCCGTCTATCTCTCTCTCTCTGTCTGTCCATCCATCCATCTATCTCTGTCTGTCCGTCCGCCTATCTATCTCTGTCTGTCCGTCCGCCCATCCGTCCGTCTATCTCTCTCTCTATCTGTCTGTCCGTCCGCCCATCCGTCCATCTATCTCTCTCTCTCTGTCTGTCCGTCCATCCATCTATCTCTGTCTGTCCGTCCGCCCATCCGTCCGTCTATCTCTCTCTCTCTGTCTGTCTGTCTATCTCTCTCTCTCTGTCTGTCCGTCCATCCATCTATCTCTGTCTGTCCGTCCGCCCATCTGTCTGTCTATCTATCTATCTCTGTCTGTCCGTCCGCCCATCCGTCCGTCTATCTATCTCTATCTGTCTGTCCGTCCGCCCATCCGTCCGTCTATCTCTCTCTCTCTGTCTGTCCGTCCATCCATCTATCTCTGTCTGTCCGTCCGCCCATCCGTCCGTCTATCTCTCTCTCTCTGTCTGTCCGTCCGCCTATCTATCTCTGTCTGTCCGTCCGCCCATCCGTCCGTCTATCTCTCTCTCTATCTGTCTGTCCGTCCGCCCATCCGTCCATCTATCTCTCTCTCTCTGTCTGTCCGTCCATCCATCTATCTCTGTCTGTCCGTCCGCCCATCCGTCCGTCTATCTCTCTCTCTCTGTCTGTCTGTCTATCTCTCTCTCTCTGTCTGTCCGTCCATCCATCTATCTCTGTCTGTCCGTCCGCCCATCTGTCTGTCTATCTATCTATCTCTGTCTGTCCGTCCGCCCATCCGTCCGTCTATCTATCTCTATCTGTCTGTCCGTCCGCCCATCCGTCCGTCTATCTCTCTCTCTCTGTCTGTCCGTCCATCCATCTATCTCTGTCTGTCCGTCCGCCCATCCGTCCGTCTATCTCTCTCTCTCTGTCTGTCCGTCCGTCTATCTATCTATCTCTGTCTGTCCGTCCGCCCATCTGTCTGTCTATCCATCTATCTCTGTCTGTCCGTCCGCCCATCTGTCTGTCTATCTCTCTCTCTATCTGTCTGTCCGTCCGCCCATCCGTCCGTCTATCTCTCTCTCTATCTGTCTGTCCGTCCGCCCATCCGTCCGTCTATCTCTCTCTCTCTGTCTGTCCGTCCATCCATCTATCTCTGTCTGTCCGTCCGCCCATCTGTCTGTCTATCTATCTATCTCTGTCTGTCCGTCCGCCCATCCGTCCGTCTATCTCTCTCTCTCTGTCTGTCCGTCCATCCATCTATCTCTGTCTGTCCGTCCGCCCATCCGTCCGTCTATCTCTCTCTCTCTGTCTGTCCATCCATCCATCTATCTCTGTCTGTCCGTCCGCCCATCTGTCTGTCTATCTATCTATCTCTGTCTGTCCGTCCGCCCATCCGTCCGTCTATCTCTCTCTCTCTGTCTGTCCGTCCATCCATCTATCTCTGTCTGTCCGTCCGCCCATCCGTCCGTCTATCTCTCTCTCTCTGTCTGTCCATCCATCCATCTATCTCTGTCTGTCCGTCCGCCCATCTGTCTGTCTATCTATCTATCTCTGTCTGTCCGTCCGCCCATCCGTCCGTCTATCTCTCTCTCTATCTGTCTGTCCGTCCGCCCATCCGTCCGTCTATCTCTCTCTCTCTGTCTGTCCGTCCATCCATCTATCTCTGTCTGTCCGTCCGCCCATCCGTCCGTCTATCTCTCTCTCTATCTGTCTGTCCGTCCGCCCATCCGTCCGTCTATCTCTCTCTCTCTGTCTGTCCGTCCATCCATCTATCTCTGTCTGTCCGTCCGCCCATCCGTCCGTCTATCTCTCTCTCTCTGTCTGTCCGTCCGCCCATCCGTCCGTCTATCTCTCTCTCTCTGTCTGTCCGTCCATCCATCTATCTCTGTCTGTCTGTCCGTCCGCCCATCCGTCCGTCTATCTCTCTCTCTCTGTCTGTCCATCCATCCATCTATCTCTGTCTGTCCGTCCGCCCATCTGTCTGTCTATCTATCTATCTCTGTCTGTCCGTCCGCCCATCCGTCCGTCTATCTCTCTCTCTATCTGTCTGTCCGTCCGCCCATCCGTCCGTCTATCTCTCTCTCTCTGTCTGTCCGTCCATCCATCTATCTCTGTCTGTCCGTCCATCCATCTATCTCTGTCTGTCCGTCCGCCCATCCGTCCGTCTATCTCTCTCTCTCTGTCTGTCCATCCATCCATCTATCTCTGTCTGTCCGTCCGCCCATCTGTCTGTCTATCCATCTATCTCTGTCTGTCCGTCCGCCCATCCGTCCGTCTATCTCTCTCTCTATCTGTCTGTCCGTCCGCCCATCCGTCCGTCTATCTCTCTCTCTCTGTCTGTCCGTCCATCCATCTATCTCTGTCTGTCCGTCCATCCATCTATCTCTGTCTGTCCGTCCGCCCATCCGTCCGTCTATCTCTCTCTCTCTGTCTGTCCATCCATCCATCTATCTCTGTCTGTCCGTCCGCCCATCCGTCCGTCTATCTCTCTCTCTCTGTCTGTCCATCCATCCATCTATCTCTGTCTGTCCGTCCGCCTATCTATCTCTGTCTGTCCGTCCGCCCATCCGTCCGTCTATCTCTCTCTCTATCTGTCTGTCCGTCCGCCCATCCGTCCATCTATCTCTCTCTCTCTGTCTGTCCGTCCATCCATCTATCTCTGTCTGTCCGTCCGCCCATCCGTCCGTCTATCTCTCTCTCTCTGTCTGTCCGTCCGCCCATCCGTCCGTCTATCTCTCTCTCTCTGTCTGTCCGTCCATCCATCTATCTCTGTCTGTCCGTCCGCCCATCCGTCCGTCTATCTCTCTCTCTCTGTCTGTCCATCCATCCATCTATCTCTGTCTGTCTGTCCGCCCATCTGTCTGTCTATCTATCTATCTCTGTCTGTCCGTCCGCCCATCCGTCCATCTATCTCTCTCTCTCTGTCTGTCCGTCCATCCATCTATCTCTGTCTGTCCGTCCGCCCATCCGTCCGTCTATCTCTCTCTCTCTGTCTGTCCGTCCGCCCATCCGTCCGTCTATCTCTCTCTCTCTGTCTGTCCGTCCATCCATCTATCTCTGTCTGTCCGTCCGCCCATCCGTCCGTCTATCTCTCTCTCTCTGTCTGTCCATCCATCCATCTATCTCTGTCTGTCTGTCCGCCCATCTGTCTGTCTATCTATCTATCTCTGTCTGTCCGTCCGCCCATCCGTCCGTCTATCTCTCTCTCTATCTGTCTGTCCGTCTATCTCTCTCTATCTGTCTGTCCGTCCGCCCATCCGTCCGTCTATCTCTCTCTCTGTCTGCCCATCCGTCCGTCTATCTCTCTCTCTATCTGTCTGTCCGTCTATCTCTCTCTGTCTGTCCGTCCGCCCATCCGTCCGTCTATCTATCTCTCTATCTGTCTGTCCGTCTATCTCTCTATCTGTCTGTCCGTCTATCTCTCTCTCTCTGTCTGTCCGTCCATCCATCTATCTCTGTCTGTCCGTCTATCTCTCTCTCTCTGTCTGTCCATCCATCCATCTATCTCTGTCTGTCCGTCTATCTCTCTCTCTCTGTCTGTCCATCCATCCATCTATCTCTGTCTGTCCGTCCGCCCATCTGTCTGTCTATCTATCTATCTCTGTCTGTCCGTCCGCCCATCCGTCCGTCTATCTATCTATCTCTGTCTGTCTGTCCGTCCGCCCATCTGTCTGTCTATCTCTCTCTCTCTGTCTGTCCGTCCGCCCATCCGTCCGCCCATCTATCTATCTATATGTCTTTCTGTCTATCTCTCTCTCTGTCTGTCCGTCCGTCCGCCCATCTGTCTGTCTATCTCTCTCTCTGTCTGTCCGTCCGCCCATCCGTCCGTCTATCTATCTATCTCTGTCTGTCTGTCCGTCCGCCCATCCGTCCGTCTATCTATCTATCTCTGTCTGTCTGTCCGTCCGCCCATCCGTCCGTCTATCTATCTATCTCTGTCTGTCTGTCCGTCCGCCCATCTGTCTGTCTATCCATCTATCTCTGTCTGTCCGTCCGCCCATCCGTCCGTCTATCTATCTCTGTCTGTCTGTCCGTCCATCCATCTATCTCTGTCTGTCCGTCCGCCCATCCGTCCGTCTATCTATCTCTCTCTGTCTGTCCGTCCGCCCATCCGTCCGCCCATCTATCTATCTATATGTCTTTCTGTCTATCTCTCTCTCTGTCTGTCCGTCCGTCCGCCCATCTGTCTATCTGTCCGTCTCTCTCTCTGTCTCTGTCCATCCATCTATCTCTGTCTGTCCGTCCGTCCGCCTATCTGTCTATCTATCTCTCTGTCCGCCCATCCATCTATCTCTCCGTCTGTCCGCCCATCTATCTATATGTCTATCTGTCTATCTATATGTCTGTCTGTCTCTCTGTCCATCCGTCCATCCATCTATCGCTGTCCGCCCGCCCATCTGTCTATCCGCCCATCCGTCCGTCTATCTATCTCTCTCTCTCTCTCTCTGTCTGTCCGTCCATCCATCTATCTCTCCGTCTATCTATCTATGTCTGTCTGTCCGCCCATCCGTCTGTCCGTCTCTCTATCTATCTCTCTCTCTCTGTCTGTCTGTCCATCCATCTATCTCCGTCTGCCCATCTGTCTATCTATATGTCTGCCTGTCCGCCCATCCGTCTGTCCGTCTCTCTATCTCTCTCTCTCTGTCTGTCTGTCCATCCATCTATCTCCGTCCGCCCATCTGTCTATCTATATGTCTGCCTGTCCGCCCATCTGTCTGTCCGTCTATCTATCTCTCTCTGTCTGTCCATCCGTCCATCCATCTATCTTTGTCTGTCTGTCCGTCCGCCCATCTGTCTATCTATCCGCCCATCCGTCTATCCATCTATCTCTGTCCGTCCGCCCATCTGTCTATCTATCTATCTATCTATCTCTCTGTCCGTCCATCCATCTATCTCTCCGTCTGTCCGCCCATCTATCTATATGTCTGTCTATCTCCCTGTCTGTCCGTCCGTCCGTCCACCCATCTGTCTGTCCGTCCGTCTGCCCATCTCTGTCTGTCCATCTATCTCTCTGTCCGTCCACCCATCCATCTGTCCATCCAGCTATCTATCTGTGTATCTATTGCTCTGTCTGTCCATCCATCCGTCCGTCCGTCTATCTATTGCTCTGTCTCTGTCTGTCCGTCCATCCATCTCTCTGTCCGTCCGTCTATCTATCTATCTGTGTATCTATTGCTCTGTCTCTCTCTCTATCTATCCATCCGTCTGTCTATCTATTGCTCTCTATCTATCTTATCTGTGTATCTATTGCTCTCTCTCTCTATCTGTCCATGTCAGTTCAGGTGGAAGATGCTGTATGGGTGTGGGTGTGGGTGAACAGTGTGAGCAGAGTATCTTACTGAGACAATAAGAAACATCAGTCACGTTTAATCATCACACTATGACTGTTCCACACCCCACTTCATTCCTACGTACACACGTATTAGTTGATAGTAGACCACGTGTCAGTAGTACACAGCAGTCTATGATGCAGACAGGTGGGTCTCCACCGGGGACATGCTGGTGTAGTGGTCCGCAGTACTGACTCATCATCAGAGGATCGTAGGTTCAATTCCTCAGAGACTGTCATGTGTTTAACTGGTTGTGAATGTAGATCTCTATCAAATGTGATGGGAATCAACCCAACGCTGTTTTCTGTACTGACCATCTGGTCCAAACAGCAGCTGGAGTCCAGTCATTGAGTAAAACCAGTGAGTCCAGTTGAAGGTTACTAGGGGCTGCAGTCTCAGCCAGTCACTGTCTGTTGACATCTATGGATGATGAAGAGTGTGTGATGAAGAGTGTGTGGTTAGAACACATGACAGTCTCTGAAACACACGACCTCTGATGATGAGTCAGATAGATAAAGAGATAGATGGATGGATGGACGGACAGACAGAAAGAGGGATGGAATGATGGATGGACGGACAGACAGACAGACGGATGGATGGACAGAGAGAGCGATAGATAGATAGATGGATAGACGAACACACAGACAGGCAGACAGATAGATAGACGGACAGGCAGGCAAACAGACAGAGAGAGGGATGGATTGATGGACGGACAGGCAGGCAGGCAGCCAGAGAGAGATAGATAGGCAGACAGACAGAGACAGAGGTAGATAGGCAGGCAGACAGAGAGAGAGATAGATAGACAGACAGAGAGAGATATAGATAGGCAGGCAGACAGACAGAGAGAGAGAGAGAGATAGACAGACAGACAGAGAGAGAGATAGATAGGCAGGCAGACAGGCAGACAGACAGACAGAGAGAGAGAGATAGATAGGCAGGCAGACAGACAGACAGAGAGAGAGATAGATAGGCAGGCAGGCAGACAGACAGACAGAGAGAGAGAGCGATAGATAGATAGGCAGGCAGACAGACAGACAGACAGACAGACAGACAGAGAGAGAGAGCGATAGATAGATAGGCAGGCAGACAGACAGACAGACAGACAGACAGAGAGAGATAGATAGATGGATGGACGGACAGGCAGGCAGATATATATATATATATAGAGAGACAGACAGACAGAGAGAGATAGATAGACGGACACACAGACAGGCAGGCAGACAGACAGAGAGAGAGAGATAGATAGATGGACAGACAGAGAGAGAGATAGATAGGCAGGCAGACAGACAGACAGACAGAGAGAGAGATATAGATAGACAGACAGGCAGGCAGAGAGAGAGATAGATAGATGGATGGATGGACAGGCAGGCAGGCAAACAGACAGACAGAGAGAGGGATGGATGGACAGGCAGAGAGAGAGATAGGCAGACAGACATATATATATATATATAGAGAGAGAGACAGGCAGGCAGACAGAGAGAGAGAGATAGATACAGTGCTGCTTGAAAGTATGTGAACCCCTTGAGGAGTTTAGATGTTTCTGTTGTTTTACCATGATTTTCTTATTCTATCATCACCAGTTTTTATGAATGAAATGTCAGATGTATGTTTATCAGTTGCATGTACTTGTTTAGTGGGACTTGTTTAAGTAGCCCAAAAACTACATGAAACATGGAATTAGTGTATGTGCAAAAGTAAGTGAACCCCCAGCTGCATTGGTTAAGTCAAGCAGGTAACAGACTGGGGTGAAACACATTTGGGTGCTTAATTAATCATTTAAGCAGACCACTGAAATGAGACATCCTTGGGAAAGGGTTTGGCCTGCACTAATTAAAAGAGAGAGGAAACCAACCAAACCACTGTGGTCCCATACAAATCAACAACGCCGAGAGCAAAGGAGATATCCGAGGACATGAAGAAGAGGGTAGTGACAGCCCATCAGTCTGGGGAGGGCTATAAGACCATCTCCAAGAGATTCCAGCTCCATCCATCCACTGTAAGACAAATAATTTACAAATGAAGGGCCTTCAACATGACAGCAACTCTGCCTAGAAGTGGACGCCCATCAGAACGATCACCCAGAAGCATAATAAATCAGGTAAAGGCCAACCCACACATCACCTCTAGAGAGTTGCAGACCTCTCTGGTAGCATCTGTGCATGCGTCTACAATCAGACGGAAATTGAATAGCCATGACATTCATGGGAGGGTTGCTAGAAGGAAGCCTCTGCTCTCAAAAAAGAACAAAGCTGCCCATTTCAACTTTGCCAGAGAGCACTTGGACAAACCAGAGGCCTTCTGGAAGTCCATTCTCTGGACAGACGAGTCCAAAATAGAATTATTTGGTCACAATCAAAACCAACATGTTTGGAGAAAAGCATTCCAGCAAAACTACGAAGGCATGGCTTCAGAGAAAGAGGATTCGTACTCTGGATAGGCCCAGTCAAAGTCCGGACCTTAATCCAATTGAAATGTTGTGGTGAGACCTGAAGAAGTTGGCACATACCAGATGTCCCTCCAACCTCTCTCAACTGGCTGAGTTCTGCAAGGAGGAGTGGGCAAAAATCCCCATAAGCAGATGCGAGAGACTGGTTAGTGGTTACAGAAGACGTTTGGTTGAAGTAATGGCTGCAAAAGGAGGAGCCACAAGCCACTAATACAAGGGTTCACATACTTTTACACATGTTAAATTTTCAGTTTTTGTGAAATAAACCACCTTTGTTGAATTAAATAATGAAAATATATCTCTTTTTGTGTATGTGTCCATTATTTGGAAGGTGTGCTTTACAAATTGGGATTTGGATGTATGTGTGATGAGCTTATTTTAATGTTTTTTACAAAAACAGTGACCCTGTCTGGAGGGTTCACAAACTTTCAAGCAGCACTGTATATATATATATAGTCTATATTATGTTCTACATTATTTGTATATTCTGTATATATTTTCTTGTTTGTTTGCTCTTGTTTTTCTTGTATTGTATATTAACTATGTTGTATGTTTACAGATTGGGTTTTTTTTTTCTTTGCCTGACGCCTAACAACATCAGGCAAAGGGCCTGCCAATGGAAGCCAGCCTCTTGGCTAACTCAGGTGCATTTACATTTGTTATCCCTACCATCCTGCTCGGATCATTTTGCAGACCTGGTTAAAGGTCTGCTGACTATTATGCTAAAGGAGTTTTTTCCTGGTTTGCAGATTCAACAGCAAAATTTAACCTACCAAATACTCACTTGTTCCGCTTCTTCCAGATTAGGCACTTTGTGCAAAATCAATTCCCCAAACCGAACCTCCGGATTCTATGATTGACTCTTCTCTGTTACGTAATACTAGGCTAAAGGGCTCACTTCAGTCATATATGATTACATTTTCAAGGTGAACCCAACTTGTTAGAATCCCTAAGGGCCAATTGGGACCAGGACCTCGGGCGTACCGTGTCAGGTGAGCAATGGATGTGTATGCTAGACCTTGTACACACCTCTTCTATATATGCAAGGCACAGTCTACTGCAGTGCAGGATGTTACAGAGTCCATTCCACCAACGCAAGACTAGCCAAGATACACCCTGACAGAACCCATACATGCAACAGATGTTCACAATCACCCGCCGACTATATGCACGTGTTGGTCATGGCCAAAATTATCAGGAGTTTTGGCCTACAATATCTGATACACCTGGAGGAGTCTTGGGTAAAACAGTACACCCCGACCCCCTCACAGCCCTTTTCGGAATCGGTGGTGGTGCCCTTGCCCTGAGAGATATAACAGGCTTCTTCTTTTTTCCTTTTATATGTTTATATTTGTCACGTTTGTTATATAATTATTGATTAGAGTGGAAATATTTAGTAAATTATGTTAACTTGATTGACTCCTTCATAAATAAAATGAATAAATCACCTGAATACTGATAGTTTCTGTTCAGTGGCTTTACACAGAGCTGTGACAGGAGCATGCAGGAGCACTGAGCACAGCTGACTCAGTTGGTTTCCACAAGCCGGACCAGTCTCAGGCGGTGGATGTTGTTGAGCTTTCCTTTCTGGCCACACAGAGGGGTCTCAAAACAGCGGCCCGTCCAAAAAGTAGACGGTCCAATCGCAGCTTTAGATAAATGAGATGCAATTTAGCAGAACTGGTAGGTAATGGCCGCCGCAGGTGGTTTGGATGAGGGAGCGTCACACGGCACCGTGTGCAACCATGTGTTGGCTGTTGTCACATAACTGGCTCTGCATTTCAAGATTTAAGACGCTTTTCTTCAGTTTTTCCACATCTCGACTACGTACCTCCTTCAGTCGGTCTTCAGTCTGCAGCTGTGACTGGACTGTCCACCTTTCAGATGGACCTACCCTTTTGAGAGCACTTTCAGTGGGAGGGAGGCCAGACCCCATTTCCTGAGAAAAATCAAAGTGACTGACTTACAATGTGAGTCCAGCTCGCGAGGTTCTTTTGAAGGGGACCAACTATCCTTCTGTAACATGTGACTCTCCGTGTGTTGGTGTTAACCAGCATTACTGGACTGCCGTGAAGGATTCGCTTCTCCCAAACTCAGGATTCCCAAACATTTTGCATCTTAAAGTTCCATCGTAGTGTTCCTCTGGATTTGAAGATTTCAGTTGACCATCAGCTTGGCTGTATCAGCCTACACGACAAACACTACAACCCATGCTACAGTATGACCAGTGAACCCGTTCAAACTGTTTCATGACTGGGCAACAGTTTTGTTTCACACTCGTCTCTTTTCATCATTTCCCAACGGTTTGACTTTGGACATTTCTGAAATATAAAACAAATCATTTATAGGTTTACGTAGGCACCCCAGTCTTACCTAACAACAACCTGCTGCCTCACATAAACCAGTAATGCTGAACTTTTAACCCGTTTACATTACACGGGTAGCATAGCGGTCTATTCCGTTGCCTACCAACACGGGGATCGCCGGTTCGAATCCCCATGTTGCCTCCGGCTTGGTCGGGCGTCCCTACAGACACAATTGGCCGTGTCTCCAGGTGGGAAGCTGGACGTGGGTATGTGTCCTGGTCGCCACACTAGCGCCGCTGTTCCCCCCACGCTACATCTCCCTGGTGAAACTCCTCACTGTCAGGTGAAAAGAAGCGGCTGGTGACTCCACATGTATGGGAGGAGGCATGTGGTAGTCTGCAGCCCTCCCCGGATCAGCAGAGGGGGTGGAGCAGAGACCGGGACGGCTTGGAAGAGTGGGGTAACTGGCCAAGTACAACTGGGGAGAAAAAAAGGGGGGGGACGGGGAAGGTTTCCAGTTGCCAGATGGAAATCCAATTTCAATCCCTTGGCACTTTCCCAAGCAAACTGACCCTCGCGAATGTGGTTTACTCTTCGGCTGGTGTCAAGTTGGGAAGTGATGTTTTAAGAAGAGGCGAGCATGCACGTTGGGAGTCGGTGCGCATTGTCGGGTTGCGATCCATCGAAATGAATCTTGGCTGCATGCATACCTGGATGTTTGGTGAACACACACGACGGGATCAGCATCTGATCAGCTGAGATGCATTTTAACAGAGAAACAATCACGTGCCATCTGCCTGTGGCCACCTGTCTGTCCAGAAAATGAGACAAAAGTGAAGAGTTTTGTTTCATATTTTATACTTGAAGAGAATAAGTACATCTGTGTTGGCTTATGTGCCAAGTGGGTCTCATGACCGTTCAAATGGAAACCTTTTATAGCTGTGTAGAATAAAGAACAAAACAGACTTAAATACATATTCTATCAGTCAACAGTTCTCAAACTTAATGGGGCGTTCTTGAGACAACGGTTTCCAGTCAGGCAGGATGTAAACAGATCCCATCGGTCACCACGTAGGACCTGACAGACATGTGTCTCGCAGAGTAGAAACTAACATCATCTTTAACTGGAGGCTGGCATTCAACACCACAACACACAATCTATCCACTAGAAATACAAAACTAAAATCTGAACCGTCAGGATTTGTTCTACTTTCAACACGAGAGCAGAAGAAGCCGTGAACTTTCCTCGCCGACATCGTTGAGTTCTTCTCCTGAAACTCGTGCAGGGGGTTTGACGTCACCCGGGGTCAGACACCTTAACTTAACCTGCGGGAGCTCACACGGCGTTCAGGGAGGGAGGCAGTGTAGCGTCCAGAGTCCCTAAACCCAGAGAAACCGGGTTCTGACCGGGAGGGGTTGCTGGTTCAGATTCCATGGCTGGTCAGAAAACCACTGGATGAAGAACAGTTAAAAAGCTTCCAGTCAGAGGCCAGTAAGAAGCCCGACAACATCTCCACGTAAGGCACAGCCTCCTGCTAATATAACGACTGGCCTCTGTAAAGGAAGTGATGTCATCAGGGCCACAGTTGCTCGTGTATCCCAGCATCTTGCATGTGTTCTCTGGCCCAAAGAACGTTTAACATTTAGAATAAAACAACAAAACATGGCTGCTTGACAGCCACAGTGTCTGCTAAAGTACGCTAACGGACTTGTTCTGCTGGTGGTGGTTGTCATCCTGGCTTTCCTTGCTCTACAGGAGAATGTTTTATGTTTACATACCTCAGAAAGTGTTCAGTTACAGAAAGAAACGTTCTTTCTTAGACATTTCTATGGGAAGGTTTTCCTACGTACCCTTTTTCTAGTTTTTTTTTTTTATATAAAGGGGGCGTTAAGCCCATGGTAGAACAGAGTCTTTATTAGACTGACCCCTGGTGGCCGGGTGTCATACTGCAGTGGTGTCACCATAGTCTCTGTTCCAGTGGACGTAGAGGTCGAGGGTCTGAGGGCTCACGCTCTTCTTGATCTTCTTGAGTGACTCCACAAAGTCACTGAAGCTGATGTTGCGTACCTGTAGAGTTGAAAACAACCCAGAACAAACCACCACTGAGACTAACGCAGACCAACACAGACCAACACAGACCAACACAGACCAACACAGACCAACACAGACCAGTGCTCTTCTTCCTCCAATTGGCTCTGTGCATAACTGCAGTCCGCTGACTTCCGGTTTCTACTGCAGCGGTCATACCAGTTTCCTGTGGTGGTGGTGGTACCAGCAAACGGGTGAAAAGTTACATCCACAATTATGAGGACGGATGCACGGACGGACGGAGGGACGGACAGGATTGTGGACGTAACTTGATATGTACAACTTGAAACTGTTCACCCGTGTGCTGGTAGGTGCAGGTGGAAGTGTGTGGACAGTTGTGTGCACGTGGTTGACTTGTATCCATGGTAAATCTTGCAGGCATCACCAGACCTGTGCCACTGCCAATAGCACACGCCAACAAACAGGAAACTGGTCCGACCGCTGCAGTAGAAACCGGAAGTCAGTGGACTACAGTGATGCACAGGGTGGATTCCTCCCCTGGCCGAGTGAGAAGGGCTCTACGGCACAGCTTCATAGAGTGTTAAGGAGGCAGTGTGTGTACCCGCTCACCTCACTCGCTGACATGTTCCGCACTTGATCTGGATGAAGCTCTGGTGCCAGCAGGATGAGTTGGAATTAAAAAAGGGGGGAAAAAGATGTAAATGAGAGAGCAGCACCATGTGAGGGATCTCACTCCTGAACACGTCACATTAAAAACACACAAGTCTGCTTTTAACAGTGTTACCACTTACTGGGTAAACCAGCACACCGACAGGAGGGAGAACAACAGGTAGGCACAGGAACAGACAGACAGATGGGGACAGAAAGAGACAGACCTGAACAGACAGACAGGAACAGACAGACAGACAGGAAGACACAGAAAGACACAGACCTGAACAGACAGACAGGAACAGACAGACAGACAGGAAGACACAGAAAGAGACAGACCGGAACAGACAGACAGGAACAGACAGACAGGAACAGACAAGACAGGAAGACAGACAGACAGTAGTGTTGTAATAATAAGCAGAGCTGCTCACCTCTGATTGGACCCAGGGAGGCATCTTTAGCCAGGGAGGTGAGATCACTACCAGAGTACCCCTGTGTCATTCTGAAACACACACACAACACACAGCGTTGAGTTGTGTTACTGCCTTCCTCTAGCCATTGAGCTTCATGTTAGTGTTGTGTTGGTGTTGCGTTAGTGTGGTGTTGGTGTTGGCGTTGTGTTGGTGTTGTGTTAGTGCTGTTCATCTCAAGGAGAGCATGGCACAAGCCCACTGGGTAAAAGCTTGCTGAAAACTCCAACCACACGTTGAAAAGACAGTCACTAGATGCTGAATGACAACAACTACATGTTGTCATCACATGTACGGTAGATATACGTATCTAACAGTCCTTCAGCCAGTCACCTGAAATGTACTGTAAGGTCTTCACATGCAGGGACTCTGTACACCCATCAGCCAAAACATTAAAACCACTGACAGGTAAGTGAATAACATCGATTATCTCATTACAATGGCACCTGTCAAGGGGTGGGGTCTACTAGATATACTAGATATACTTGATATATTAGATATACTAGATATACTTGATATATTAGATATACTAGATATATTAGATATAATAGATATACTAAATATATTATACTAGATATACTTGATATATTAGATATACTAGATATATTAGATATACTAGATATACTTGATATATTAGATATACTTGATATATTAGATATACTAGATATACTTGATATATTAGATATAATAGATATACTAGATATATTAGATATACTAGATATACTTGATATATTAGATATAATAGATATACTAGATATATTAGATATATTAGATATACTAGATATACTTGATATATTAGATATAATAGATATACTAGATATACTAGATATATTAGATATACTAGATATACTTGATATACTAGATATATTAGATATACTTGATATACTAGATATATTAGATATACTAGATATACTAGATATATTAGATATCTTTGACACGTACTACCACCTACCTAAGAATCACTGCAGACCAGGTGGCGAGGGTGGTCGTCACCTGGACACTGCTTGGTATCCTCTTCATCATATTCTTCATATATTTTCTAATTCATTATAACTGTGTTATCCTCTTTCAGTATCGTATTGTGTAAATTGTGTGAACACAACATCATGTCACGTTGTGCGTCTTGGGAGAGAGGTCCTCCTCTGCTGCTCTCCCTGAGCCGTCTTTCTCCCCGTTAAAGGTTTTTAGGGAGTTGTTCCTTTTCTGATGAGAGGGTGTAAGGACAGGATGTTGTGTTGCTGTACAGCCCCCTGAGGCACATGTGTAATTTGTGATAATGGGCTACACAAATACAACTGACTTGCACCCCTTCAAGGCGACAGTATGGCCTGACGGCCGCGGCGGCCTCAGGAGGTTTCGATGTTGTGGCTGGCGGGTGTCTGTCGGGGCTGTACTGTACCTGGCCAGCTGGTTCAGTTCTCTCTGGGTGAGCGGGTTGCCGTGTTTTCCTAGGAGGTTTTTCAGCAGCTTGTAGCGGGTCTACAGACGGCACACAGACACACAAACGCCATGGTCAGACGGCTGCAACACCAGAAAACCCACAGTACTGAGGCGGCACGGAGGAACTGAAGCAACAGCCACTGCTAGACAAGTCTACTCCAAAACCTCAACTAGGAGTCAAATAAAACTAGTTAACAAAAACTACAGAAGATTCAAGTAGGTACACGGTTCTCATTTTGCTTTTTTGGACTTAAACTTACAATCTTGAAGATGTACACACATGTCCTACTGGATACTGTATCTCTGGTGTATCCATCCATCCATCATCCATCCATCCATCCATCATCCATCATCCATCCATCCATCATCCAAACCGCTTATCCTGCTCTCAGGGTCGGGGATGCTGGAGCCTATCCCAGCAGCCACTGGGCGGCAGGCGGGGAGACACCCTGGACAGGCCGCCAGGCCATCACACAGGGCCGAAACACACACACACACACACTAACATACCTAGGGACAATTTAGTAGGGCCGATTCACCTGACCTACATGTCTTTGGACTGTGGGAGGAGACTGTTTTATAGGACCTTTCCTGGGAAATGTGAAAGGAGTGCAGTGTTTCACATCTTCCTCACAGCAGCCAACCAGAAAAGTAAAGCTCTGATTTCAGATCCAACCGTATTGTCACACATGCAGGTGAGGTTTCCTTTCCCAACATACCTCCTCTGTTGGCAGAGCTACGTACACACGCTTGGGGAAACGCCTGGACAGAGAAAAACACACAAAGCTTTGAGACACATCGAGCAGCCTGCCATCTAGCGGTGGACACACAACATAGCAGCCACAGACGTCTGACCTGAGGACAGCCTCGTCCAACTCCTGAGGTCTGTTGGTGGCGCCCATCACCAAAACCCTGTCGTCACTTCCTGACTGAACCTGTAAATACACACACACACACACACACACACACACACACACACACACACAAAAGAATAAAATGACAAATACTGTGACATACACATTTACTTTTTACAGTAAAGCGTTTTTTAATTTTGTAAAGAAGGGTACAATATAAATAAAGTTTGTTATTACTGTTATTATGAGTATATACAGCCGTTTATACTATCGTGATAGTTTAAAACCAATGCCACAATCTCACAATCTATGATGTCACAATGTCACCATCTATGATGTCACAATGCCACCATCTCTGATGTCACAATGCCACCATCCATGATGTCACAATGCCACCATCCATGATGTCACAATGCCACCATCCATGATGTCACAATGTCACCATCCATGATGTCACAATGCCACCATCCATGATGTCACAATGCCACCATCCATGATGTCACAATGCCACCATCCATGATGTCACAATGCCAGCATCCATGATGTCACAATGCCAGCATCTATGGGGAGCGTCTACAGACAGACCCAGTCCGCTGGGTTAGGGAGAAGACTGAGACTGAGTATTTTCTATCTAAACAGACGGGGACAGACAGAGAACTCGTTACCCCGTCAAACTCGATCAGGAACTCGGTCTTCAGGCGCCGGCTGGCGTCGTGCTCGCCCTCTCTCCTCTCACACAGCAGACTGTCCACCTCATCTGTGTCAGACAGGAGCAGGGAGGAGGAGGGGGGGGAGGACTGTGAGGGAGCGCTTCAGCAGTGGGAGAGCTCAGTGAGGTAAGAGGGGACTTGGACAGTGAAGCCAAAATATCACCGACGCCCCCTAGTGGGTGTTTCCAGCACACCGCCCGTGTAATTGAAGGGAGCGCTGCAGGCCAAAGCCACGTTTCTAAACACACACAACACAGGTTCCCCTCAGGTGTGTTCTGTCACCTCGGCCAGTTCAGCCACCACCTCCCCCGACGTCAAATCTTTTACATGACTGTGTTACAGAAGTGATGTGTTGGTATGGATCCCTGAACTGCCCGTGTGGGAAGATGGTGCAAACTCACATTTGCAGCGGCCTCACCCAGCGTCTTTGTCCACGTCTGAGTTTGTGTCATCGTGTGAAGAACTTTTACGTCTGTGATTGTCGCTTTCGTGTGACGGCTGGGAGAGCTGGCGCCGGATCGGCTGGGAGAGCTGGCGCCGGATCGGCTGGGAGAGCTCGGTCTGCTGCGTCCTGTGGGCCTAGGGACCACGGCACTGCCCGGACCTGAGCCCGAAGAGGAAGCACCCGGGGCGGTCTGACAGGACGCGGAAGCGGGGCGGGCTAAGCTAACTGCTAGCTAGCACATGCAGACCGGCAGTTCCGACAGTCACCCTGGCTGGCGTTCGCTCTCTGGACGGTGGACTTTGTGTACTGAGTTGTTGACGGTTTGTGTTTTTGGGCTTTGTTCTGTTTTTGTACGTTTTCGGTGGTGTCGTTTCTGGGAGCTTTTGGATACGTATGCGTTTTTGTCTCTTTTGTGTACGCAAGTACGTGAATGCGACATTAAATTGTCCCCGATTCCTGATATTAAAAGGGGCGTGGCTTAACGTGGGGATGAGTTGATTGACAGCTAAACTTGTGGCAGCGGTCACACGCCCTGCGACGAGAGGCAGGGTGTGCAGAATGGATACGGGTGGATGTACCCTACCTCCCGTCTTTACTGCGTAGCTCCACCCTGGCTGGCTGTGTAGCAATACTGCCACCATAGTACCTACGACACAGTAGCCACCTTTACTATACTACATTAAAACAAAGCTAAATGCCAGCATGTGTACTTTTTTTGAATAAAATTCTCATAAAAACCGACCGGACACCATTCTGGAGGAAAATGGCGACTTTGCGTGGTTACCATGGAGATAAAGGTTGTACAAGCGAGCCACACCCGCTTGGTGTGGTCACATCCCCTGGGTGACTGAGGGTAGTATAATAGATATATAATGCGTACTACACCCAGTTTAATAGCTAGTCAGCGGTGTGTCGTACTCTCAGTATGAAGTATGTGGCGGAGTATTCGGACGCCATCTTGCCTCTGCATACTACCCGAATGCGAGCGCCACGGCAACGACTACAACCCTGATATTTTGGCTTCAAACAGCACCGTGACAGTGACGGCGTGCGTCACGGCGCCAGCTGGACATGTGGAGGCAACGGTGTGAGCTGTGATGGACGGCGAGGAGGGTGTTACCGATGAAGATGATGGAGGGCTGAAGCTCCCTGGCCACGGCAAACAGGGCACGGACCAACTTCTCCCCTTCTCCCACCTGCAGGGAAAACACACACACACAGACACACACACACACACACACACACACACAGACACACACACAGACACACACACACAGTGCAGTGCAGTGCATGTTACAGAGTGTTAAAGTCCTGACTCACTTTACTTCGGACTACATTATTTTCATGAATGTGCCTTTGGGCAAGGCACTCCTAAGTTTTTTTGGGGGATTTTACCCCCCTTTTCTGCCCAGTTGTCCTTGCCCAATTACCCCACTCTCCCGAGCCGTCCCGGTCTCTGCTCCACCCCCTCTGCTGATCCAGGAGGGCTGCAGACTACCACATGCCTCCTCCCATACATGTGGAGTCACCAGCCGCTTCTTTTCACCTGACAGTGAGGAGTTTCACCAGGGGGAGGTAGCACGTGGGAGGATCACGCTATTCCTCCCCGTCACCCCCCCCGAACAGGTGCCCCGGCCAACCAGAGGAGGCGCTAGTGCAGCGACCAGGACACCTACCCACATCCAGCTTCCCACCCAGAGACACGGCCAACTGTGTCTGTGGGGACGCCCGACCAAGCCGGAGGCAACACGGGGATTCAAACCGGTGATCCCCGTGTTGGTAGGCAACGGAATAGACCGCCACGCTACCCAGACGCCCCAAGGCGAGCTGAGCCTGAGTAGAGCTGAGCTGGCCCTCAGCAGAAGACTGTCTGTACTGGTGTACTGGCCTACTGACTGCATACAAACCTCATCAAGGTCTCCACAACATCCACAGTGGAGCCTGCTTATACCTCCAGCACCTCATTATGAATATATCCTACATATCCGACCCGCCGTCCAGCTCAGCCCTGCCTCGGGGGCAGGGCTGAGCTGGACGGTGTGACGGTTCAGACTGGTGTTTCTGAGATGAACGTTCACAAGCATCTGGAAACCACACAGAGCTCCTCTCCACAGCTGGAGTCCACCAGCCGCTTCCACTTACGTATTTGGAGGTCAAACTGGCGGCGCTGATGTTGAAGAAGGTAGCGTTGGATTCCATGGCGACCGCTTTGGCCTGGGGGCGGAGTTAGAGTGAGACAGACGTATGGTTAGCCTTTAGATGAGCCAACTAAGGAACTTTTATTATCATTACCTGGAGCAAAACGTCTTCCTTCATAATGACCTCCAGCAGCCGCGTCAAGTCCGTTTTATTTGTACACAAACATCCTCACATATAATACCACAAACTACACGGGTGTCTCAGGGGGCTTTACAGCAACACAACATCCTGTCCTTAGGGCTCTGACACCAGGCCACACCAGGCCGGCCGGTGTCGGGCCGTCGGTCAGCGTCTGTGACCCCAGTTTTTGTGGCGCTAGTCGGACCCGTCGGCAGCTTTTCGGCCGATTCGGCATGTTGAATGGGCGGAGCCGTTGGTGAGAGAGACCACTCTGATTGGCAGAGAGAGGAGGATCTCTCCCAAGATGGACAACGTGACATGATGTTGTGTTCACACAATGTACACAATACAACACAAAACAGGAGGATAACACAATTATAATGGACTTATAAACTATATGAAGACTATGACGAGGAGGATGCCAGAGTTAAAGGGAAGGTTTACAAGGTGGTGGTGAGACCAGCCATGTTGTATGGTTTGGAGACAGTGGTACTGATGGAAAGACAGGAGGAGGAGCTGGAGGTGGCAGAGATGAAGATGCTAAGATTTTCATCGGGAGTGATGAAGGAGGACGGGATTAGGAACGAGTATATTATGCCGCTTTCCCACTACATGGTACCGGCTCGACTCGACTCCACTCACCATCTTTTCGTTTTCCATTACTGGGAAGTGCCGGCATTTTGTTACCACGTTTGTGGTACCACCTCTGTTGAGGTTCCTAAAATAGCAAAATCAACGCAGACCTCTGATTGGTCAGAGAAACACGGCACTGCGTAATCAGTGTGCTCATGGGACATCGCCCGGCATTTTGACATACCGGAGCGGTCGAAGCAGAGCTACCTTAAAAGTACGTTTTGAAAATGAAAAAAATGGGGAGCCAAAAATCCACGCCGTGGTCTGTCAAGTAATAAAGTAGTAACGATACTGGACCACATCGTTACCGCGTCATTAACACAACCACATTATTACTATTATCACCATTACTATGAATATAATTAATATTACAGCATCACGACTACCATGGTTATGACTTCCACAGTAGTCTCGTCATGACTGTGACATCAGCCAGACTCACCAGCATGGTCTTCCCGTTTCCTGGGGGGCCGAAGAGGAGGAGACCCCTGGCTGGAGCCCGCAGCCCTGTGAACAACTGGGGAAGGAAGAAGAACAGATCAGTTTTATCATCGTCTTCACCAATAACTGTCTTTTAAAAGACACAAGTCGGGGTATTTCAGAAGTCCACAACGTTGTTCCATCGTTGGAGGTCCGGTTCGTTTCACATCCCCCCAAAATCAAACACACCCGGTGGTTACAGTCTGACCCAAAAAGAAGGAAAATATGACACGAGCGTAATGTATCATATCATCACATCATATGTATCATATCATCACATCACATGTATCATATCATATGTATCATATCGTCACATCACATGTATCATATCATATGTATCATATCATCACATCATATGTATCATATCATAACATCATATGTATCATATCGTCACATCACATGTATCATATCATATGTATCATATCGTCACATCATATGTATCATATCATCACATTATATGTATCATATCATATGTATCATATCGTCACATCATATGTATCATATCATCACATTATATGTATCATATCATATGTATCATATCATCACATCACATGTATCACATCATATGTATCATATCGTCACATCACATGTATCATATCATATGTATCATATCGTCACATCACATGTATCATATCATATGTATGATATCGTCACATCACATGTATCATATCATAACATCATATGTATGATATCACCACATGTGTTCTCTCTGTGACAGCAGCCTGAGAGTCTCCATGCTATCCACAATCATCCATCCATCCATCCATTATCCAAACTGCTTATCCTGCTCTCAGGGTGGCGGGGATGCTGGAGCCTGTCCCAGCAGTCATTGGGTGGCAGGCGGGGAGACACCCTGGACAGGCCGCCAGGCCATCACAGGGCCCACACACACACACATTCACATTCACACCTAGGGACAATTCAGTCCATCTGATCCACCTGACCTACAGGTCTTTGGACTGTGGGAGGAAACCGGAGCCCCCGGAGGAAACCCACACAGACACGGGGAGAACATGCAAACTCCACACAGAGGACGACCCGGGATGACCCCCAAGGTTGGACTACCCTGGGGCTTGAACCCAGGACGTTATCGCTATGAGGTGACTGCACTAACCACTGTGCCCCTCTTCAATTCAATATCCAATATTCAATAAAATGTGAACAGTGGATATTGAGCTGAGGCAGTTGAGGTAAAAGCAACAGTATTTTAGTACGCTACTTTGTTCTTATTTCTATTTCTTATTTATCTTTTATTTCTGTTTGTTTCTGTTCCTATTTTCTTATCTTGTTAGTTTTTAGTTATTAGAGCGCGAGTGTCCGTAATAGACCTCAATTTCCCCTTGGGGATAAATAAAGTATTCGGATTCTGACACTTGTGACTGATGGATCAGACTGCTGACTCAGACACAGGACACCACACCATGGCTGTGAGAGGATGCAAGTTGTGAAGAAAGCAGTTTCACTTGGTGTCAAAGGGACAAAGTTCTGTTTCCCTTTGATAGGGTTGTGGAGGACGCACCTCAGGTCTCAGCGCTGGCAGGATCACGATCTCCTGCAGGGCCTGCTTGGCCAAATCCTGACCGGCGACGTCCTCAAACCGCACGGACGAGGCGCTGGAACAAAGCACACACACTGAGGATCAACACAGGCCAGAGGCTAAGCTAACACAGTCAGGAAAAGGTCCATACTGGCTGAATCTCCATGAATGAAGCACAGGATCTGAGATGATCATTCACTCTGGTCTACGCTCACTGCTATTACTCAGCTGGTCTACGCTCACTGCTATTACTCAGCTGGTCTACGCTCACTGCTATTACTCAGCTGGTCTACGCTCACTGCTATTACTCAGCTGGTCTACACTCACTGCTATTATTCATCTGGTCTACGGTCACTGCTATTACTCAGCTGGTCTACGCTCACTGCTATTACTCAGCTGGTCTACACTCACTGCTATTATTCATCTGGTCTACGCTCACTGCTATTACTCAGCTGGTCTACGCTCACTGCTATTACTCAGCTGGTCTACACTCACTGCTATTATTCATCTGGTCTACGCTCACTGCTATTACTCAGCTGGTCTACGCTCACTGCTATTACTCAGCTGGTCTACACTCACTGCTATTATTCATCTGGTCTACGGTCACTGCTATTACTCAGCTGGTCTACGCTCACTGCTATTACTCAGCTGGTCTACACTCACTGCTATTATTCATCTGGTCTACGCTCACTGCTATTATTCATCTGGTCTACACTCACTGCTATTACTCATCTGGTCTGCCTCACTGCTATTACTCAGCTGGTCTACACTCACTGCTATTACTCAGCTGGTCTACCCTCTCTACTATTATTCATCTGGTCTACCTCACTGCTATTACTCATCTGGTCTACGCTCACTGCTATTACTCAGCTGGTCTACGCTCACTGCTATTATTCCTCTGGATTGTACATGGAGAATGTTAGCTAGCTAACCTGTCCACTATCTCATTAAGAATGAGGTTGGCTAGTTTGCTGTCCACGTTCCTCAGGTTCTTCATGTCCTTCTTCTTGACCGGGGAGGACACTGGGGTGCCGGGTTTAATGTTCTGACGGTCCGCCGTTTTCCCCTAAAACAGAAACAAAGAAGACAACGCGTTGTGGCGGTGAATAACCACGTAGCAGGTGGATGCTCTGCTGCCGCCGTGAGCCCACCTTACTGCTGCTGCTCTGTGCAGCGGGCCGCTGTGCAGGAGCTCCCGAGGACCCGCTGAGATTGGGGGAGCGCTGGCGGCCATTCTGTGTTCCTGAGGAAGAGGAGGACGAGGCCTTCGGGGGGTGCTTTGGCCGTGACAGGGAGTGACCGGAGGAAGTCAGGGAGTCTCTCTTCTTGGGCACAGCGCCACTTACTGACACACACACACACACACACACACACACACACAGACTCAGTTAAAAACAGGCTGACATTGCCTACCAACACGAGGATCGCCAAACCGAATCCCCGTGTTACCTCCGGCTTAGTCGGGCGTCCCTACTGACACAATTGGCTGTGTCTGTGGTGGGAAGCCGGATGTGGGTATGTTTCAAGATTTTCAAGATGGCGAAAAGAATCGGCTGACAACTCCACATGTATCGGAGGAGACATGTGGTAGTCTGCAGCCCTCGCCGGATTGGCAGAGGGGGTGGACCAGTGACCGGGACGGCTCGGAAGAGTGGGGTGATTGGCCGGGTACAACTGGGGAGAAAACGGGGGGGGGGGTATATATGTATGTACATTATTAAAAATAATAATAAGTCTAACTAACTAGTATTGCTGGTGCCAACTAGCGAGGGTAGCAACTTTTAATCAACTAATCGACTAATTGTGCACATCCCAACCCTGCACATCCCCATCCTGAACATCCCAACCCTTGACATCCCAACGCTGCACACCCCAACCCTGCACAGCTCAACCCTGCACATCCCAACCCTGCACATCCCAACCCTAGACATCCCCACCCTTCACATCTCAACCCTGCACATCCCCACCTTGGACATCCCAACCCTGCACATCCCCACCTTGGACATCCCAACCCTGCATATCCCAACCCTGTACATCCCAACCCTGCACATCCCCACCTTGGACATCCCAACCCTGCATATCCCAACCCTGTACATCCCAACCCTGCACATCCCAACCCAACCCAACCCTGGACATCCCAACCCTGCACATCCCCATCTTGGACATCCCAACCCTGCACATCCCCACCTTGGACATCCCAACCCTGCATATCCCAACCCTGCATATCCCAACCTTGGACATCCCAACCCTGCACATCCCAACCCAGGGCATCCCCATCCTGCACATCCCCACCTTGGACATCCCAACCTTGGACATCCCAACCCTGCACATCCCAACCCAGGGCATCCCCATCCTGCACATCCCAACTCTTCAAATCCCAACCCTGCACATCCCAACTCTTCAAATCCCAACTCTGCACATCCCAACCCTGGACCATTTTCCAAAGCATCCTGTGCTGTTTTAGCTTTTTAGAAGAGGAAGAAGAAGAAAGTCACTTTATTTTGTCATTGCATTCTTACAGTGAATGTGTTCTGTGCATGTAACCATCCTACTCTAGAGGAGCAGTGGGCAGCTGCAGCACCCGGGGACCAACTCCAGTTGTTATTTCCATTGCCTTGCTCAGGGGCACAGGAAGAAGTATTAACCCTAACATGCATGTCTTTTTAAGGTAAAAAGGTATTTTACTAACGAAATTCAAACATCCAGGACTTCTTCACCGGACAGGAACAGGAATGTTAGCCGGAGAAGCAAAGAATTTTAATACATGTTTATCACCTGAACATTTTCAATTCATGAAAACAGAAAAACTGGGTAATTATTCCCAAGTCTAAAAACCTACAGCATGCAAGTAGACAATATTTGTACTGAATGGGCTAAAACAGAAAAACACCGGCGTGGCCCTTTAAAACCTGGTTTATGGGTTTGTGAGGCGTCTTTGTGAGTTGTGTAGTCCATAACGGGGCACTGGGACCCACCTGAGCGCAGACGTGGGCGGTGACGGGTCGGGTCGGCGCTGTCAGAGCAGACGTCGTGCTGCACCGGCGACCCCGGAACCACTTTGGCTACAACAACCAGAACAACAACAAGAGAAACAGAGAAGAGGAGGGATCAAAAGGAAAGAATATTTATTTAAAATGGAGATAAACAGATGAGACGGATGAATAAATGGAACGTATTAATTTGTGTTGTGCTTAAGACTAAAGGGTAACCCTTCCTTTGACACTCCCCTAATTACTAAGTATTTACCAGGTAAATATATGGTAAATATAGTATGTTATTGGGTCATTACCACCGTAAATAAGTAGGTAAATACAGAGAAGCTACAGCTGAAATAGTAAGAAACACCTCCTCGATTACCCATCTACTCCAGTTACAGTTGTAGTTATCCAAGGTTTATGTTGGTAACAGCTCAAGTTTAATTACGTACCATCTAGAAATTAAGATAGTACTTTACGACAAATTACTACTACCACTACTACTACTACTGCTGCTACTACTACTTTCGGCTGCTCCCATTAGGGGCCGCCACAGCAGATCTGTCCTTCTTTGTCACTCCCAGTGAAAATCTCCTCATCTTCGACCTCCAGCTCCTCATCTTGTCTTTTCATCAGTGCCACTGTCTCCAAACCATATAACATGGCTGGTCTCACTGCCATCTTAAATAGTTATTGTTCATGGCTACACATGGCTACATAAAGGGTTATCACATTTACTTTAGAAACTATGGAATATGTTTGTTATATGTTTAAAAATAAATACGTATATATATATATATATATATATATGGGCTAGGCTCCAGCTTCCCGCGACCCTACGTAGGATAAGCGGTTTGGATAATGGATGGATGGATATGGTGAATATATGGTAAATATATATAGTAAATATATGGTGAATATGTGGTAAATATATGGTGAATATGTGGTAAATATATGGTAAATATATGGTGAATATGTGGAGAATATTTGGTAAATATATGATCAATTTCCATCCATCCATCCATTATCCAAACCGCTTATCCTGCTCTCAGGGTCGCGGGATGCTGGAGCCTATCCCAGCAGTCATTGGGCAGCAGGCGGAGAGACACCCTGGACAGGCTGCATGGTAAATATATGGTGAATACATGGTACATATATGGCGAATACATGGTACATATATAGTAAATATAGTATATGGTACATCTAAATACTGGGGACATTCTTGCAGATGTTTTTACAAGTTACTCAGTAAGCTGTAGTAGTGTGAAAGGAGCCTTGTTTGTTTCCATGGTATTACCAGACTCTTACCATATATTTTGTAACAGCAATAAACACAAACTTTACCACTTATGTTCTGCGACGTTACTACGTAAGACATTTCCACTTACAGAGGAAGTAAACTGTAGTGTAAAAGAAAGCACTGTTTTATTCACATCGCAATACAAAGTCACAACATGTAACTAAGAGTTAACTCCCTGCCACAAACCGGTCACGACTACACGGTGCGCAGCGGAGTGGATGGGTAACAGAGGAGGTGTATCTGACTATTTCAGCTGTAGTTTCTCTGTATTTACCTACCTATTTACAGTGCTAATGACCCAATAACACACATACTATACTTACTGGGTAAATACTTGGTCTTTAGGGGAGTGTCAAAGGAAGGGTTACCAACTAGAGCAGGGGTGTCAAACTCCAGGCCTCGAGGGCCGCAGGGTCTGCAGGGATTTGCTGCAACCGTGCACTACACCACCTGATTAAACTAGTTCCTTTACCTCCTTGATCCAGGAGGTGAGCTAATTAGTGAAATCAGGCGGTGTAGTGCACGGTTACAACAAATACCTGCAGACACTGCGGCCCTCGAGGCCTGGAGTTTGACACCCCTGAACTAGAGCGTTAGGATGGTACCCATCTGCTGTGCTACATGGACACAAAAGGCATTATGGGTAAGGCAGAGAGCATTAAGTGTTCCAGAGGCTAACAGGTGGTGGATGGATACGATGGCTTCCATGTCCAAAATCAAGGCATCTAAAATCAAACGTTAAGCACACAGATGGGTTAGCGCCCCCTGCTGTGAAGGGAGGAACCCTGTGAAGTTAATACGGCATCAAAGAAAGGAGCGGTAAAAGTGTGTGGTGACAGGATGTGCTCTGCCCAACACGCATTCTACCTAGCTACACACGCTAAGGTGGCGTGTTTTCTACCCGAGAACACGTGAAGAAGAAGAAGCATGTACCCAGCAGCTCCAGTCGGTCTTTAGCCATGATGAGATTGGTGGTCATCTTGGCCTGCAGACGCTTATCACGTTCATATTTCTCTCCTGGGGAAAAAGAAGAAGAAACTTATCAGCGCTGAGGAATTAATGTTGCTCCATGAAGAAGATGCAGTGCTCAACAGTTCACCTCTTCACGACCTTTAAACATTTCTATCTACACAGCCTTTATCTGGTAGTTTAGCCCTTAAAGGACACCATCACTCATCGACTTCACCTGGCGGACGACCGGACCTCAACCGTTAACACCTCGGCCATCGTTAAAAAGTCCCCTCCGGAGACTTAAAAGGGAAAGCTCCCCATTCCAGCCCTCACCACCTTCTACAGGGGCACCACTCTAACCTACGGCCTCACTTCCTGGTTCGGCAACTGCAAAGCGACCGAACAACTCCAGCTGAGCGGGATAGTGAAAACAGCTAGCAAGACATTGGTGCCCCTCTCCCCTTCCTGTTGGACAGTTACCATCGACGCTGTGTTCACAGAGCCTCCAGCATCATTAATGACCTGCACCGGCCTTCTCACAACCCGTCTCCCCTCCTGCCGTCTGGGAAGAGGTACAGGAGCATCTGTGCTACATCCAGCAGAATGCTAAACAGCTTCTACCCACAAGCAGTCAGGATCATTAACAAACTGTGTCCCCCCCCCCCCCACGGTCATGCCCAGCCACCGTTGACAGACACCTGCCGTCAACGTTTAAACTGAAGTGGCACCTTAATGGACTGTGTTGCACCTTAACGGACTGCGTTGTTAACTGTGCTTTTCTGTTTTTCTGTTTTTAGTGGTATCGTTTTCAGGGAATTTTTGGATGTGTATTTTTGTCTTGTCTGTTGCACTGCTGTGGGCTGGGAGAAACGGCATTTCGGTTTTATTTATGTGCGCAGGCATAGTGAAAATGACAATAAACTAAATCTTGAAACATACCCACATCCGGCTTCCCACCCACAGACACGGCAATTTGTGTCTGTTAGGACACCCGACTAAGCCGGAGGTAACACGGGGATTCAAACCGGTGAGCCCCGTGTTGGTAGGCAACGGAATAGACCGCCACCCCACCCACTCACCCTATTACTGATTTTAGACGTAACAGAGCTGCAGCCATGCATCATACATAATGACAGTGTGGAAATGGTGACATCATACAAATATTTGTGTATCATCATCGATGAGCACCTTAAATCTGATGTGAACACCGAGGCTGTTGTGAAACAGGGGCAACAGAGAATTCACCTTCTCTGCAAACTAAATTCCTTTTCTGTCAGTCCCGTCATCCTCTGTCGCTTTCATCAATCTTTTATTGAGTCTTCTGAGTGTTTCTTTTATCTGCTGGATTCACAGCCTCACGGAAAAACACAGAAACAGCCTGGACAGCATTGTTAAAATCTGTTCTAGCATCACCGGAGTGAAACAAAAATATCTGGTCTTTTTGCAACCAACAAATCCTCCAGAAGCAGCGAGTATTTTGGCCTCTTCTGGACTTGTTCTAGCAATGTTCTCTGTTGCCACCAGGGTGTTGTTGTGTTTTACCTGCTTGTTAAACTGACCGTTATTCTAAACCATTCAGTCCCTCTGCAATTTGACTAGTAAATGCCCCATAGTGGGGAGGGGGGGGTTAATCTTGGTCGTTTTATTGTGTTTACCAAGTTTCTCTAGCCCATCAATATTATTAACTACTTATAGATCTTATAGATTTTATTCCACATTTAACCCATAAGTTGGGTGTGAGATGGAAGAGAAAGAAGAATTCTGGAGTGAGTTGGATGAAGTGGTGGAGAGGGTACCCAGGGAAGAGAGAGTGGTGATTGGAGCGGACTTCAATGGGCATGTTGGTGAAGGGAACAGAGGTGATGAGGAGGTGATGGGCAGGTATGGTGTCAAGGAGAGAAATGTGGAAGGACAGATGGAGATGGATTTTGCGAAAAGGATGGAAATGGCTGTGGTGAATACATATTTCAAGAAGAGGGAGGAACACAGGGTGACGTACAAGAGTGGAGGAGAGTGCACACAGGTGGACTATATCTTATGTAGGAGGCGCCATCTAAAAGGGATTGGAGACTGCAAGGTGGTGACAGGGGAGAACGTAGCTAGGCAGCATCGGATGGTGGTCTGTAGGATGACTTTGGAGACCAAGAAGAGGAAGAGAGTGAAGGCAGTGCCAAGGATCAAATGGTGGAAGTTGAAGAAGGAAGACTGTTGTGTGGAGTTCAGGGAGGAGGTAAGACAGGTACTGGGTGGTAGTGAAGAGTTGCCAGATGGCTGGGCAACCACTGCAGAAATAGTGAGGAAGACAGCTAGGAAGGTACTTGGTGTGTCATCAGGACAGAGGAAGGAAGACTAGGAGACTTGGTGGTGGGATGAGAAGTACAGCAAAGTATACAGAGGAAGAGGTTGGCAAAGAAGAAGTGGGATAGTCAGAGAGATGAAGAAAGTAGACAGGAGTACAAGGAGATGCAGTGTGAAGTGAAGAGAGAGGTGGCAAAGGAAAAGGAAAAGGTGTATGGTGAGTTGTATGACGTTAGACAGTAAGGAAGGAGAAAAGGACTTGTACTGATTGGCTAGACAGAGGGGCCGAGCTGGGAAGGATGTGCAGCAGGTGACGGCAATCAAGGATAGAGATGGAAACGTGCTGACAGGCGAGGAGAGTGTGTTGAGAAGGTGAAAGGAGTACTTTGGGGACGGCTGATAAATGAAGAAAATGTGAGAGAAGGTTGGATGATGTGGGGATAGTGAATCAGGAAGTTCAGTGGATTAGCAAGGAGGAAGTGAGGGCAGCTATGAAGAGGATGAAGAGCGGAAAGGCAGTTGGTCCTGATGACATACCTGTGGAGGCATGGAGGTGTTTAGGAGAGATGGCAGTGGGGTTTTTAACTAGATTGTTTAACACAATCCTGGAAAGTGAGAGGATGCCTGAGGAGTGGAGAAGAAGCATACTGGTCCCGATTTTCAAGAACAAGGGTGATGTGCAGAACTGTAGCAACTACAGAGGTATAAAGTTGATCAGCCACAGCATGAAGATATGGGCAAGAGTAACAGAAGCTAGGTTAAGAGGAGGAGAGGTGATGATCAGCAGCAGCAGTATGGTTTCATGCCATGAAAGAGCACCACAGATGTGATGTTTGCTTTGAGAATGTTGATGGAGAAGTATAGAGGAGGCCAGAAGGAGGTACATTGTGTCTTTGTAGATTTAGAGAAAGCACATGACAGGGGGCCGAGAGAGGAGGTGTGGTATTGTATGAGGACGTCGGGAGTTGCAGAGAAGTATGTAGGAGTGGTGCAGGATATGTATGAGGGAAGTGTGACACAGGTGAGGTGTGTGGTTGGAATGACAGATGGGTTCAAGGTGGAGGTGGGATTACATCAAGGATCGGCTCTGAACCCTTTCTTGTTTGCAATGGTGATGGACAGGTTGACGGACGAGATCAGGCAGGAGTCTTCATGGATGATGTTTGCGGATGACATTGTGATCTGTAGTGAGAGTAGGGTGCAGGTTGAGGAGAGCCTGGAGAGGTGGAGGTATGCACTGGAGAGAAGAGGAATGAAAGTCAGTAGGAGCAAGACAGAATACCTATGCGTGAATGAGAAGGAGGACAGTGGAATGGTGAGGATGCAAGGAATAGAGGTGGTGAAGGTGGATGAGTTTAAATACTTGGGGTCAACTGTCCAAAGTAACGGGGAGTGCAGAAGAGAGGTGTAGAAGAGAGTGCAGGCAGGGTGGAGTGGGTGGAGAAGAGTGTCAGGAGTGATGTGTGACAGAAGGGTACCAGCAAGAGTTAAAGGGAAGGTTTACCAGATGGTAGTGAGACCAGCTATGTTGTATGGTTTGGAGACAGTGGCACTGATGAAAAGACAGGAGGTGGAGGAGCTGGAGGTGGCAGAGATGAAGATGATAAGATTTTCACTGGGAGTGATGAAGAAGGACAGGATTAGGAAGGAGTATATTAGAGGGACCGCTCAGGTTGGACGGTTTGGAGACAAAGCAAGAGAGGCAAGATTGAGATGGTTTGGACATGTGTGGAGGAGAGATGCTGGGTATACTGGGAGAAGGATGCTGAATATGGAGCTGCCAGGGAAGAGGAGAAGAGGAAGGCCAAAGAGGAGGTTTATGGATGTGGTGAGGGAGGACATGCAGGTGGCTGGTGTGACAGAGGAAGATGCAGAGGACAGGAAGAGGTAGAAACGGATGATCCGCTGTGGCGCCCCCTAACGGGAGCAGCCAAAGGTAGTAGTGGTAGTAGTATTAGTAGTATTAGTAGTAGTAGTAGTGAGCTCCCTGGAGTGTTATTATTTGTTTGTTTGTTTGCATGTTACTGTTTTTCTGTGTACAACAAGCTGCTCCAAACAAATTGGCCCTAGCAGGATTAATAAACTTCTTTGTATTGTACTCTATCCACTGGATGCGTTTTTTGCACTGGCAGCATCCACGACCTCATTTTCAGACCGCTTCTTTCAAGCACTTATTGTTGCTAGGTTACAAATACCATCTTCCACATTCCTTTGTTGGGAACAGACAGACAGACAGAGAGACAGACAGACAGATAGATACTCAGCAGCAGAAGCTCTCTACATGGGCATTGACAAACCTTTGCAAAGAGGAGTCTGGGTGCATGAGATGACCCGTGCAAGAAAGCAGCTGGGAGAGTACCAGCAACTGCTGCAAGAGCTGCATCTGGATGATGCCCGTTCAAGGCTTATTTCAGACTTAACAGGATCCGGTTTGAGCCCAACTACAGGGAGACCATCAGCCCTGCTGAACCACTCTGTGTTTGCCTATGGTCAGTTGATGAACTGTGTCAACACAATCGCTATGGCTACAATCCCATTAGGTTCTGTTCAGTTTTTTTTTTAATTTTAATTTCCATTTGCTTGTACAATGCAATCACAAATGACAGTCATATTCAGAGTTAAAGTGCAACAAAATATGAGTGTAAAGGCAAGACTCTGAGATGGTTTGGACATATGGAAGGATGCTGAATATGGAGCTGCCAGGGAAGAGGAGAAGAGGAAGGCCAAAGAGGAGGTTTATGGATGTGGTGAGGGAGGACATGCAGGTGGCTGGTGTGACAGAGGAAGATGCAGAGGACAGGAAGAGATGGAGACGGATGATCCGCTGTGGCGCCCCCTAACGGGAGCAGCCAAAAGTAGTAGTAGTAGTAGTAATGTAGTAGTAGTAGGTGTGTTTTATCCCTAGTATGACATCATGTTCCTGTACTGGCCGTCTTTATCAACCTAAGTAGTAGTAGTAGTAGTAGTAGTAGTAGTAGCAGTAATGTAGTAGTAGTAGTAGTAGTAGCAGTAATGTAGTAGTAGTAGTAGTAGCAGTAGTAGGTGTGTTTTATCCCAGGTATGACATCATGTTCCTGTATTTGCTGTCTTTATCAACCTAACTAGTAGTAGTAGTAATGTAGTAGTAGCAGTAGTAGTAGTAGTAGGTGTGTTTTATCCCAGGTATGACATCATGTTCCTGTACTGGCTGTCTTTATCAACCTAACTAGTAGTAGTAGTAGTAGTAGTAGTAGTAGTAGTAGCAGTAGTAATGTAGTAGTAGTAGCAGTAGTAGTAGTAGTAATGTAGTAGTAGTAGTAGTAGGTGTGTTTTATCCCAGGTATGACATCATGTTCCTGTATTGGCTGTCTTTATCAACCTAACTAGTAGTAGTAGTAGCAGTAGTAGTAGTAATGTAGCAGTAGTAGTAGGTGTGTTTTATCCCAGGTATGACATCATGTTCCTGTGTTGGCTGTCTTTATCAACCTAACTAGTAGTAGTAGTAGTAGTAATGTAGTAGTAGCATTAGGTGTGTTTTATCCCTAGTATGACATCATGGTCCTGTATTGGCTGTCTTTATCAACCTAACTAGTAGTAGTAGTAGTAGTAATGTAGTAGTAGCAGTAGTAGTAGTAATAGTAGGTGTGTTTTATCCCTAGTATGACATCATGGTCCTGTATTGGCTGTCTTTATCAACCTAACTAGTAGTAGTAGTAGTAGTAGTAATGTAGTAGTAGTAGTAGGTGTGTTTTATCCCAGGTATGACATCATGGTCCTGTATTGGCTGTCTTTATCAACCTAACTAGTAGTAGTAGTAGTAGTAATGTAGTAGTAGCAGTAGTAGTAGTAATAGTAGGTGTGTTTTATCCCAGGTATGACATCATGTTCCTGTATTGGCTGTCTTTATCAACCTAACTAGTAGTAGTAGTAGTAGTAGCAGTAGTAGTAGTAATGTAGTAGTAGTAGTAGGTGTGTTTTATCCCAGGTATGACATCATGTTCCTGTGTTGGCTGTCTTTATCAACCTAACTAGTAGTAGTAGTAGTAGTAATGTAGTAGTAGCATTAGGTGTGTTTTATCCCTAGTATGACATCATGGTCCTGTATTGGCTGTCTTTATCAACCTAACTAGTAGTAGTAGTAGTAGTAATGTAGTAGTAGCAGTAGTAGTAGTAATAGTAGGTGTGTTTTATCCCAGGTATGACATCATGTTCCTGTATTGGCTGTCTTTATCAACCTAACTAGTTGTAGTAGTAGTAGTAGCGGTAGTAGTAGTAATGTAGTAGCAGTAGTAGGTGTGTTTTATCCCAGGTATGACATCATGTTCCTGTATTTGCTGTCTTTATCAACCTAACTAGTAGTAGTAGTAGTAGTAATGTAGTAGTAGCATTAGGTGTGTTTTATCCCAGGTATGACATCATGTTCCTGTATTTGCTGTCTTTATCAACCTAACTAGTAGTAGTAGTAGTAGTAATGTAGTAGTAGCAGTAGTAGGTGTGTTTTATCCCTAGTATGACTTCATGGTCCTGTATTGGCTGTCTTTTTTTTAACCTAACTAGTAGTAGTAGTAGTAGTAATGTAGTAGTAGCAGTAGTAGTAGTAATAGTAGGTGTGTTTTATCCCAGGTATGACATCATGGTCCTGTACTGGCTGTCTTTATCAACCTAACTAGTAGTAGTAGTAGTAGTAATGTAGTAGTAGCAGTAGTAGTAGTAATGTAGTAGGTGTGTTTTATCCCAGGTATGACATCATGTTCCTGTGTTGGCTGTCTTTATCAACCTAACTAGTAGTAGTAGTAGTAGTAATGTAGTAGTAGCATTAGGTGTGTTTTATCCCTAGTATGACATCATGGTCCTGTATTGGCTGTCTTTATCAACCTAACTAGTAGTAGTAGTAGTAGTAATGTAGTAGTAGCAGTAGTAGTAGTAATAGTAGGTGTGTTTTATCCCTAGTATGACATCATGGTCCTGTATTGGCTGTCTTTATCAACCTAACTAGTAGTAGTAGTAGTAGTAGTAATGTAGTAGTAGTAGTAGGTGTGTTTTATCCCAGGTATGACATCATGGTCCTGTATTGGCTGTCTTTATCAACCTAACTAGTAGTAGTAGTAGTAGTAATGTAGTAGTAGCAGTAGTAGTAGTAATAGTAGGTGTGTTTTATCCCAGGTATGACATCATGTTCCTGTATTGGCTGTCTTTATCAACCTAACTAGTAGTAGTAGTAGTAGTAGCAGTAGTAGTAGTAATGTAGTAGTAGTAGTAGGTGTGTTTTATCCCAGGTATGACATCATGTTCCTGTGTTGGCTGTCTTTATCAACCTAACTAGTAGTAGTAGTAGTAGTAATGTAGTAGTAGCATTAGGTGTGTTTTATCCCTAGTATGACATCATGGTCCTGTATTGGCTGTCTTTATCAACCTAACTAGTAGTAGTAGTAGTAGTAATGTAGTAGTAGCAGTAGTAGTAGTAATAGTAGGTGTGTTTTATCCCAGGTATGACATCATGTTCCTGTATTGGCTGTCTTTATCAACCTAACTAGTAGTAGTAGTAGTAGTAGCAGTAGTAGTAGTAATGTAGTAGCAGTAGTAGGTGTGTTTTATCCCAGGTATGACATCATGTTCCTGTATTTGCTGTCTTTATCAACCTAACTAGTAGTAGTAGTAGTAGTAATGTAGTAGTAGCATTAGGTGTGTTTTATCCCAGGTATGACATCATGTTCCTGTATTTGCTGTCTTTATCAACCTAACTAGTAGTAGTAGTAGTAGTAATGTAGTAGTAGCAGTAGTAGGTGTGTTTTATCCCTAGTATGACATCATGGTCCTGTATTGGCTGTCTTTATCAACCTAACTAGTAGTAGTAGTAGTAGTAATGTAGTAGTAGCAGTAGTAGTAGTAATAGTAGGTGTGTTTTATCCCAGGTATGACATCATGGTCCTGTACTGGCTGTCTTTATCAACCTAACTAGTAGTAGTAGTAGTAGTAATGTAGTAGTAGCAGTAGTAGTAGTAATGTAGTAGTAGTAGTAGGTGTGTTTTATCCCAGGTATGACATCATGTTCCTGTATTGGCTGTCTTTATCAACCTAACTAGTAGTAGTAGTAGTAGTAATGTAGTAGTAGCATTAGGTGTGTTTTATCCCTAGTATGACATCATGGTCCTGTATTGGCTGTCTTTATCAACCTAACTAGTAGTAGTAGTAGTAGTAATGTAGTAGTAGCAGTAGTAGTAGTAATAGTAGATGTGTTTTATCCCAGGTATGACATCATGGTCCTGTACTGGCTGTCTTTATCAACCTAACTAGTAGTAGTAGTAGTAGGTGTGTTTTATCCCTAGTATGACATCATGTTCCTGTATTTGCTGTCTTTATCAACCTAACTAGTAGTAGTAGTAGCAGTAGTAGTAGTAGTAATGTAGTAGTAGCAGTAGTAGTAGTAATGTAGTAGTAGTAGTAGGTGTGTTTTATCCCAGGTATGACATCATGGTCCTGTACTGGCTGTCTTTATCAACCTAACTAGTAGTAGTAGTAGTAGGTGTGTTTTATCCCTAGTATGACATCATGTTCCTGTATTTGCTGTCTTTATCAACCTAACTAGTAGTAGTAGTAGCAGTAGTAGTAGTAGTAATGTAGTAGTAGCAGTAGTAGTAGTAATGTAGTAGTAGTAGTAGGTGTGTTTTATCCCAGGTATGACATCATGGTCCTGTACTGGCTGTCTTTATCAACCTAACTAGTAGTAGTAGTAGTAGTAATGTAGTAGTAGCAGTAGTAGTAGTAATGTAGTAGTAGTAGTAGGTGTGTTTTATCCCAGGTATGACATCATGTTCCTGTGTTGGCTGTCTTTATCAACCTAACTAGTAGTAGTAGTAGTAGTAATGTAGTAGTAGCATTAGGTGTGTTTTATCCCTAGTATGACATCATGGTCCTGTATTGGCTGTCTTTATCAACCTAACTAGTAGTAGTAGTAGTAGTAATGTAGTAGTAGCAGTAGTAGTAGTAATAGTAGGTGTGTTTTATCCCAGGTATGACATCATGTTCCTGTATTGGCTGTCTTTATCAACCTAACTAGTAGTAGTAGTAGTAGTAGCAGTAGTAGTAGTAATGTAGTAGCAGTAGTAGGTGTGTTTTATCCCAGGTATGACATCATGTTCCTGTATTTGCTGTCTTTATCAACCTAACTAGTAGTAGTAGTAGTAGTAATGTAGTAGTAGCATTAGGTGTATTTTATCCCAGGTATGACATCATGTTCCTGTATTTGCTGTCTTTATCAACCTAACTAGTAGTAGTAGTAGTAGTAATGTAGTAGTAGCAGTAGTAGGTGTGTTTTATCCCTAGTATGACATCATGGTCCTGTATTGGCTGTCTTTATCAACCTAACTAGTAGTAGTAGTAGTAGTAATGTAGTAGTAGCAGTAGTAGTAGTAATAGTAGGTGTGTTTTATCCCAGGTATGACATCATGGTCCTGTACTGGCTGTCTTTATCAACCTAACTAGTAGTAGTAGTAGTAGTAATGTAGTAGTAGCAGTAGTAGTAGTAATGTAGTAGTAGTAGTAGGTGTGTTTTATCCCAGGTATGACATCATGTTCCTGTATTGGCTGTCTTTATCAACCTAACTAGTAGTAGTAGTAGTAGTAATGTAGTAGTAGCATTAGGTGTGTTTTATCCCTAGTATGACATCATGGTCCTGTATTGGCTGTCTTTATCAACCTAACTAGTAGTAGTAGTAGTAGTAATGTAGTAGTAGCAGTAGTAGTAGTAATAGTAGGTGTGTTTTATCCCAGGTATGACATCATGGTCCTGTACT
>NC_079215.1:67213663-67286163 GCF_029633865.1 Lampris incognitus
AGTAGTAGTAGTAATGTAGTAGTAGTAGTAGGTGTGTTTTATCCCAGGTATGACATCATGGTCCTGTACTGGCTGTCTTTATCAACCTAACTAGTAGTAGTAGTAGTAGTAATGTAGTAGTAGCAGTAGTAGTAGTAATGTAGTAGTAGTAGTAGGTGTGTTTTATCCCAGGTATGACATCATGTTCCTGTGTTGGCTGTCTTTATCAACCTAACTAGTAGTAGTAGTAGTAGTAATGTAGTAGTAGCATTAGGTGTGTTTTATCCCTAGTATGACTTCATGGTCCTGTATTGGCTGCCTTTATCAACCTAACTAGTAGTAGTAGTAGTAGTAATGTAGTAGTAGCAGTAGTAGTAGTAATAGTAGGTGTGTTTTATCCCAGGTATGACATCATGTTCCTGTATTGGCTGTCTTTATCAACCTAACTAGTAGTAGTAGTAGTAGTAGCAGTAGTAGTAGTAATGTAGTAGCAGTAGTAGGTGTGTTTTATCCCAGGTATGACATCATGTTCCTGTATTTGCTGTCTTTATCAACCTAACTAGTAGTAGTAGTAGTAGTAATGTAGTAGTAGCATTAGGTGTGTTTTATCCCAGGTATGACATCATGTTCCTGTATTTGCTGTCTTTATCAACCTAACTAGTAGTAGTAGTAGTAGTAATGTAGTAGTAGCAGTAGTAGGTGTGTTTTATCCCTAGTATGACATCATGGTCCTGTATTGGCTGTCTTTATCAACCTAACTAGTAGTAGTAGTAGTAGTAATGTAGTAGTAGCAGTAGTAGTAGTAATAGTAGGTGTGTTTTATCCCAGGTATGACATCATGGTCCTGTACTGGCTGTCTTTATCAACCTAACTAGTAGTAGTAGTAGTAGTAATGTAGTAGTAGCAGTAGTAGTAGTAATGTAGTAGTAGTAATAGGTGTGTTTTATCCCAGGTATGACATCATGTTCCTGTATTGGCTGTCTTTATCAACCTAACTAGTAGTAGTAGTAGTAGTAATGTAGTAGTAGCATTAGGTGTGTTTTATCCCTAGTATGACATCATGGTCCTGTATTGGCTGTCTTTATCAACCTAACTAGTAGTAGTAGTAGTAGTAATGTAGTAGTAGCAGTAGTAGTAGTAATAGTAGGTGTGTTTTATCCCAGGTATGACATCATGGTCCTGTACTGGCTGTCTTTATCAACCTAACTAGTAGTAGTAGTAGTAGGTGTGTTTTATCCCTAGTATGACATCATGTTCCTGTATTTGCTGTCTTTATCAACCTAACTAGTAGTAGTAGTAGCAGTAGTAGTAGTAGTAATGTAGTAGTAGCAGTAGTAGTAGTAATGTAGTAGTAGTAGTAGGTGTGTTTTATCCCAGGTATGACATCATGGTCCTGTACTGGCTGTCTTTATCAACCTAACTAGTAGTAGTAGTAGTAGGTGTGTTTTATCCCTAGTATGACATCATTTTCCTGTATTTGCTGTCTTTATCAACCTAACTAGTAGTAGTAGTAGCAGTAGTAGTAGTAGTAATGTAGTAGTAGCAGTAGTAGTAGTAATGTAGTAGTAGTAGTAGGTGTGTTTTATCCCAGGTATGACATCATGGTCCTGTACTGGCTGTCTTTATCAACCTAACTAGTAGTAGTAGTAGTAGTAATGTAGTAGTAGCAGTAGTAGGTGTGTTTTATCCCTAGTATGACATCATGGTCCTGTATTGGCTGTCTTTATCAACCTAACTAGTAGTAGTAGTAGTAGTAATGTAGTAGTAGCAGTAGTAGTAGTAATAGTAGGTGTGTTTTATCCCAGGTATGACATCATGGTCCTGTACTGGCTGTCTTTATCAACCTAACTAGTAGTAGTAGTAGTAGTAATGTAGTAGTAGCAGTAGTAGTAGTAATGTAGTAGTAGTAGTAGGTGTGTTTTATCCCAGGTATGACATCATGTTCCTGTGTTGGCTGTCTTTATCAACCTAACTAGTAGTAGTAGTAGTAGTAGTAATGTAGTAGTAGCATTAGGTGTGTTTTATCCCTAGTATGACATCATGGTCCTGTATTGGCTGTCTTTATCAACCTAACTAGTAGTAGTAGTAGTAGTAATGTAGTAGTAGCAGTAGTAGTAGTAATAGTAGGTGTGTTTTATCCCTAGTATGACATCATGGTCCTGTATTGGCTGTCTTTATCAACCTAACTAGTAGTAGTAGTAGTAGTAGTAATGTAGTAGTAGTAGTAGGTGTGTTTTATCCCAGGTATGACATCATGGTCCTGTATTGGCTGTCTTTATCAACCTAACTAGTAGTAGTAGTAGTAGTAATGTAGTAGTAGCAGTAGTAGTAGTAATAGTAGGTGTGTTTTATCCCAGGTATGACATCATGTTCCTGTATTGGCTGTCTTTATCAACCTAACTAGTAGTAGTAGTAGTAGTAGCAGTAGTAGTAGTAATGTAGTAGTAGTAGTAGGTGTGTTTTATCCCAGGTATGACATCATGTTCCTGTGTTGGCTGTCTTTATCAACCTAACTAGTAGTAGTAGTAGTAGTAATGTAGTAGTAGCATTAGGTGTGTTTTATCCCTAGTATGACATCATGGTCCTGTATTGGCTGTCTTTATCAACCTAACTAGTAGTAGTAGTAGTAGTAATGTAGTAGTAGCAGTAGTAGTAGTAATAGTAGGTGTGTTTTATCCCAGGTATGACATCATGTTCCTGTATTGGCTGTCTTTATCAACCTAACTAGTAGTAGTAGTAGCAGTAGTAGTAGTAATGTAGTAGCAGTAGTAGGTGTGTTTTATCCCAGGTATGACATCATGTTCCTGTATTTGCTGTCTTTATCAACCTAACTAGTAGTAGTAGTAGTAGTAATGTAGTAGTAGCATTAGGTGTGTTTTATCCCAGGTATGACATCATGTTCCTGTATTTGCTGTCTTTATCAACCTAACTAGTAGTAGTAGTAGTAGTAATGTAGTAGTAGCAGTAGTAGGTGTGTTTTATCCCTAGTATGACATCATGGTCCTGTATTGGCTGTCTTTATCAACCTAACTAGTAGTAGTAGTAGTAGTAGTAGTAATGTAGTAGTAGCAGTAGTAGTAGTAATAGTAGGTGTGTTTTATCCCAGGTATGACATCATGGTCCTGTACTGGCTGTCTTTATCAACCTAACTAGTAGTAGTAGTAGTAGTAATGTAGTAGTAGCAGTAGTAGTAGTAATGTAGTAGTAGTAGTAGGTGTGTTTTATCCCAGGTATGACATCATGTTCCTGTATTGGCTGTCTTTATCAACCTAACTAGTAGTAGTAGTAGTAGTAATGTAGTAGTAGCATTAGGTGTGTTTTATCCCTAGTATGACATCATGGTCCTGTATTGGCTGTCTTTATCAACCTAACTAGTAGTAGTAGTAGTAGTAATGTAGTAGTAGCAGTAGTAGTAGTAATAGTAGGTGTGTTTTATCCCAGGTATGACATCATGGTCCTGTACTGGCTGTCTTTATCAACCTAACTAGTAGTAGTAGTAGTAGGTGTGTTTTATCCCTAGTATGACATCATGTTCCTGTATTTGCTGTCTTTATCAACCTAACTAGTAGTAGTAGTAGCAGTAGTAGTAGTAGTAATGTAGTAGTAGCAGTAGTAGTAGTAATGTAGTAGTAGTAGTAGGTGTGTTTTATCCCAGGTATGACATCATGGTCCTGTACTGGCTGTCTTTATCAACCTAACTAGTAGTAGTAGTAGTAGGTGTGTTTTATCCCTAGTATGACATCATGTTCCTGTATTTGCTGTCTTTATCAACCTAACTAGTAGTAGTAGTAGCAGTAGTAGTAATGTAGTAGTAGCAGTAGTAGTAGTAATGTAGTAGTAGTAGTAGGTGTGTTTTATCCCAGGTATGACATCATGGTCCTGTACTGGCTGTCTTTATCAACCTAACTAGTAGTAGTAGTAGTAGTAATGTAGTAGTAGCAGTAGTAGTAGTAATGTAGTAGTAGTAGTAGGTGTGTTTTATCCCAGGTATGACATCATGTTCCTGTGTTGGCTGTCTTTATCAACCTAACTAGTAGTAGTAGTAGTAGTAATGTAGTAGTAGCATTAGGTGTGTTTTATCCCTAGTATGACTTCATGGTCCTGTATTGGCTGTCTTTATCAACCTAACTAGTAGTAGTAGTAGTAGTAATGTAGTAGTAGCAGTAGTAGTAGTAATAGTAGGTGTGTTTTATCCCAGGTATGACATCATGTTCCTGTATTGGCTGTCTTTATCAACCTAACTAGTAGTAGTAGTAGTAGTAGCAGTAGTAGTAGTAATGTAGTAGCAGTAGTAGGTGTGTTTTATCCCAGGTATGACATCATGTTCCTGTATTTGCTGTCTTTATCAACCTAACTAGTAGTAGTAGTAGTAGTAATGTAGTAGTAGCATTAGGTGTGTTTTATCCCAGGTATGACATCATGTTCCTGTATTTGCTGTCTTTATCAACCTAACTAGTAGTAGTAGTAGTAGTAATGTAGTAGTAGCAGTAGTAGGTGTGTTTTATCCCTAGTATGACATCATGGTCCTGTATTGGCTGTCTTTATCAACCTAACTAGTAGTAGTAGTAGTAGTAATGTAGTAGTAGCAGTAGTAGTAGTAATAGTAGGTGTGTTTTATCCCAGGTATGACATCATGGTCCTGTACTGGCTGTCTTTATCAACCTAACTAGTAGTAGTAGTAGTAGTAATGTAGTAGTAGCAGTAGTAGTAGTAATGTAGTAGTAGTAATAGGTGTGTTTTATCCCAGGTATGACATCATGTTCCTGTATTGGCTGTCTTTATCAACCTAACTAGTAGTAGTAGTAGTAGTAATGTAGTAGTAGCATTAGGTGTGTTTTATCCCTAGTATGACATCATGGTCCTGTATTGGCTGTCTTTATCAACCTAACTAGTAGTAGTAGTAGTAGTAATGTAGTAGTAGCAGTAGTAGTAGTAATAGTAGGTGTGTTTTATCCCAGGTATGACATCATGGTCCTGTACTGGCTGTCTTTATCAACCTAACTAGTAGTAGTAGTAGTAGGTGTGTTTTATCCCTAGTATGACATCATGTTCCTGTATTTGCTGTCTTTATCAACCTAACTAGTAGTAGTAGTAGCAGTAGTAGTAGTAGTAATGTAGTAGTAGCAGTAGTAGTAGTAATGTAGTAGTAGTAGTAGGTGTGTTTTATCCCAGGTATGACATCATGGTCCTGTACTGGCTGTCTTTATCAACCTAACTAGTAGTAGTAGTAGTAGGTGTGTTTTATCCCTAGTATGACATCATGTTCCTGTATTTGCTGTCTTTATCAACCTAACTAGTAGTAGTAGTAGCAGTAGTAGTAGTAGTAATGTAGTAGTAGCAGTAGTAGTAGTAATGTAGTAGTAGTAGTAGGTGTGTTTTATCCCAGGTATGACATCATGGTCCTGTACTGGCTGTCTTTATCAACCTAACTAGTAGTAGTAGTAGTAGTAATGTAGTAGTAGCAGTAGTAGGTGTGTTTTATCCCTAGTATGACATCATGGTCCTGTATTGGCTGTCTTTATCAACCTAACTAGTAGTAGTAGTAGTAGTAATGTAGTAGTAGCAGTAGTAGTAGTAATAGTAGGTGTGTTTTATCCCAGGTATGACATCATGGTCCTGTACTGGCTGTCTTTATCAACCTAACTAGTAGTAGTAGTAGTAGTAATGTAGTAGTAGCAGTAGTAGTAGTAATGTAGTAGTAGTAGTAGGTGTGTTTTATCCCAGGTATGACATCATGTTCCTGTGTTGGCTGTCTTTATCAACCTAACTAGTAGTAGTAGTAGTAGTAGTAATGTAGTAGTAGCATTAGGTGTGTTTTATCCCTAGTATGACATCATGGTCCTGTATTGGCTGTCTTTATCAACCTAACTAGTAGTAGTAGTAGTAGTAATGTAGTAGTAGCAGTAGTAGTAGTAATAGTAGGTGTGTTTTATCCCTAGTATGACATCATGGTCCTGTATTGGCTGTCTTTATCAACCTAACTAGTAGTAGTAGTAGTAGTAGTAATGTAGTAGTAGTAGTAGGTGTGTTTTATCCCAGGTATGACATCATGGTCCTGTATTGGCTGTCTTTATCAACCTAACTAGTAGTAGTAGTAGTAGTAATGTAGTAGTAGCAGTAGTAGTAGTAATAGTAGGTGTGTTTTATCCCAGGTATGACATCATGTTCCTGTATTGGCTGTCTTTATCAACCTAACTAGTAGTAGTAGTAGCAGTAGTAGTAGTAATGTAGTAGCAGTAGTAGGTGTGTTTTATCCCAGGTATGACATCATGTTCCTGTATTTGCTGTCTTTATCAACCTAACTAGTAGTAGTAGTAGTAGTAATGTAGTAGTAGCATTAGGTGTGTTTTATCCCAGGTATGACATCATGTTCCTGTATTTGCTGTCTTTATCAACCTAACTAGTAGTAGTAGTAGTAGTAATGTAGTAGTAGCAGTAGTAGGTGTGTTTTATCCCTAGTATGACATCATGGTCCTGTATTGGCTGTCTTTATCAACCTAACTAGTAGTAGTAGTAGTAGTAGTAGTAATGTAGTAGTAGCAGTAGTAGTAGTAATAGTAGGTGTGTTTTATCCCAGGTATGACATCATGGTCCTGTACTGGCTGTCTTTATCAACCTAACTAGTAGTAGTAGTAGTAGTAATGTAGTAGTAGCAGTAGTAGTAGTAATGTAGTAGTAGTAGTAGGTGTGTTTTATCCCAGGTATGACATCATGTTCCTGTATTGGCTGTCTTTATCAACCTAACTAGTAGTAGTAGTAGTAGTAATGTAGTAGTAGCATTAGGTGTGTTTTATCCCTAGTATGACATCATGGTCCTGTATTGGCTGTCTTTATCAACCTAACTAGTAGTAGTAGTAGTAGTAGCAGTAGTAGTAGTAATAGTAGGTGTGTTTTATCCCAGGTATGACATCATGGTCCTGTACTGGCTGTCTTTATCAACCTAACTAGTAGTAGTAGTAGTAGGTGTGTTTTATCCCTAGTATGACATCATGTTCCTGTATTTGCTGTCTTTATCAACCTAACTAGTAGTAGTAGTAGCAGTAGTAGTAGTAGTAATGTAGTAGTAGCAGTAGTAGTAGTAATGTAGTAGTAGTAGTAGGTGTGTTTTATCCCAGGTATGACATCATGGTCCTGTACTGGCTGTCTTTATCAACCTAACTAGTAGTAGTAGTAGTAGGTGTGTTTTATCCCTAGTATGACATCATGTTCCTGTATTTGCTGTCTTTATCAACCTAACTAGTAGTAGTAGTAGCAGTAGTAGTAGTAGTAATGTAGTAGTAGCAGTAGTAGTAGTAATGTAGTAGTAGTAGTAGGTGTGTTTTATCCCAGGTATGACATCATGGTCCTGTACTGGCTGTCTTTATCAACCTAACTAGTAGTAGTAGTAGTAGGTGTGTTTTATCCCTAGTATGACATCATGTTCCTGTATTTGCTGTCTTTATCAACCTAACTAGTAGTAGTAGTAGCAGTAGTAGTAGTAGTAATGTAGTAGTAGCAGTAGTAGTAGTAATGTAGTAGTAGTAGTAGGTGTGTTTTATCCCAGGTATGACATCATGGTCCTGTACTGGCTGTCTTTATCAACCTAACTAGTAGTAGTAGTAGTAGTAATGTAGTAGTAGCAGTAGTAGTAGTAGTAGGTGTGTTTTATCCCAGGTATGACATCATGGTCCTGTACTGGCTGTCTTTATCAACCTAACTAGTAGTAGTAGTAGTAGGTGTGTTTTATCCCTAGTATGACATCATGTTCCTGTATTTGCTGTCTTTATCAACCTAACTAGTAGTAGTAGTAGCAGTAGTAGTAGTAGTAATGTAGTAGTAGCAGTAGTAGTAGTAATGTAGTAGTAGTAGTAGGTGTGTTTTATCCCTAGTAAGACATCATGGTCCTGTACTGGCTGTCTTTCTCAACCTAACTAGTAGTAGTAGTAGTAGTAATGTAGTAGTAGCAGTAGTAGTAGTAATGTAGTAGTAGTAGTAGGTGTGTTTTATCCCAGGTATGACATCATGGTCCTGTACTGGCTGTCTTTCTCAACCTAACTAGTAGTGTGGCAGGTGGGAAATCTGCCACGTCGTGATAATAAAAGATGTATATGTAGGCCTGGCCTGCGTATGTGCAGCCTATATGCATACTAATTTGGCGATGTAACATTTTACAGGTATCTGTCAGCAGGGGGCGCTGGGGACAGCTGCATCAGTCAGGGTGGGGTTCACACCGTCACGGTTTTCCTCATATCGGCTGGACTCACCGTTTTCTGGAATGGTGATGGCGATGCCCCTTTCCAGCTCTGCAATGCCTCTTTTATACCACTCCACCGCCTGCTCCTTATGGCCTGGGCACACAGAAAACCAGTCAGTCAGAGAAACAGGTCAAACACAGCCCCCCCCCACCCGCCCCCCCACCCTTCTTATTCCTTTCATTTTACATCCTCTGCTTATACAAACCTGCACCCTACGTTTTTACTTCTTTCTCTTTCTTTTGCAAATGGTAAATATTATATACTAGGACCTTTTCCCAAAGCCCTTTAGAATCAATTAATGCCTCACACTCACTCACCCACTCACACACTCACCCACACCCACCCACCCACCCACACACACACACTGATGGCAGTGTCAACCAGCTCATCAGGGGGGTTTAAGGGTTTGGGGTTAGGAGTTAGAGGTTAGGGTAAGGGGTTGGAGTTTAGGGTTCAGGGTTAGGAGTTAGAGGTTAGGGTAAGGGGTTGGAGTTTAGGGTTCAGGGTTAGGAGATAGGGGTTATGGGTTCAGGGATTGGGGTTAGGGGTTCGGGGTCTTGCTCAGGCACCGGCAACCCTCCAGGTACCAGACGACCTGCTCTACCTACTGAGATCCTGCCTTCACATGTACTCAGTGTTGTGCTGCATGGGTTTAACCATTTAGCTGCTGCAGAGAAATACACGGTGAGGGTGAAACTACACCTGCATGAACGGTTTGTCAAGCTCTGGGGACATGACAACACCCGACTCAATTTTGGTTTTAAAGCAGAAACTTTTAGCTTTACTGACGACGCCTAAGCCTGTCGACGGTACTGAGAATATTTTCTGTGGAAAAATAATAATCACAGCTGTCGACTCCACATGTACCGGAGGAGGCATGTGGTAGTCTGCAGCCCACCCCGGATCAGCAGAGGGGGTGGAGCGACAACCGGGACGGCTCAGAAGAGTGGAGCAATTGGGGAGAAAAAGGGGGGAAAAAAATCCAAAATAACCAGGCATATATGTTAATTACTGGTATGTTTGTTGTATCTAGAGAAATGGAAAATGTTAAAACATATTTCTATCATGAATATGTACCGTCTACATGTGTTTCTTGTTCTTTGTGTAACTGTTTACCTGTTCAGTGGATGGCACCGTGTACTACAGCGTGTACTACAGCGTGTACTACAGCGTGTACTACACAAGTGAAGCCTGGCTGACTGTACAGGTCGGAGCAGTGTTTACAGGGTAAACAGCCTCTGGTGGCAGGATGACTGAACTGGACCCATTAGCTGCCTAATGACGTGCCAGCTTTAATAAGGGGTCAGAGTTTTCCACGCTGCTGCCGATATCAATAACTGCTCCCGCGCATCATCCCCGGGCCACCCGCACCCATCGATTCCTCTGGAATGGCATGGAAATACTGCCGCACCACAGCACCAACACATCCCGGCTTCCTGGATCAGAGCCCTCCTGGACCTGCACACAGGCCGTTTCTTCGGTCTACAGGATTTGTCCCCGACTTTTTTAGTGACACGATTCACAGGGAGACTTTTTAATCGACAGGCCTTGAATGCTGGTAGACTCCAAGCAGCCTCCGTTTCCAGCTGTGTAAAAACATCTTTACAAATGAAACACAAACCCTGTCAAAGGTGACTCATCCGATACACCCGCTTCATCCACTTCATCGTCTCACATGGGTGCAAGGGGTCATGACCTTTGGGTAGTGACCGAAAGGGTGAGATGGCGGATACAAGCGGCTGAAAGGAGTTTCCTCCGTAGGGTGTCTGGGCTCAGCCTTAGAGATAGGGTGAGGAGCTTGGACATCCGGAGGGAGCTCGGAGTAGAGCTGCTGCTCCTTCGCATCAAAAGGAGCCAGTTGAGGTGGTCCGGGCATCGGATCAGGATGCCTCCTGGGCGCCTCCCTTTGGAGGTTTACCGGGCACGGCCAACTGGGAGGAGACCCCGGGAAGACCCAGAACTCGCTGGAGGGACTGCATGTCCAGTCTGGCCTGAGAACACCTTGGGATCCCCCAGGAGGAGCTGGAGGGCGCTGCTGGGGAGAGGGAGGTCTGGAGTGCCCTACTTAGCTTGCTGCCCAGCCACCCGACCCCGGAGAAGAGGCTGATGATGAATGAATGAATGATCATGGGTGCAAGGCTGCCGTCTATCCCAACAGGCCCTCGGCGGAGGACAGGGAGACGTCACCGGTCCATCCAACAAAGTCCCTCGCGTGTCAATCATGCCTGTAGACATTTACGTTCTCCACTTTAGCCAACACGTGTGGCAGGGCCTAATTTGTCCAGACTCACCGGGTCCATACCAAACCACTACAAACCCTGGGACAGACACCTCTTCTGACAGATCTGGCAAGTCTTCCATGTTAAAGGAAAAAAAATCCCATCTACTTCCCCGTCTGCATTGCCAGAGCGAACACTGCATCTGTAGTGCTCTTTAATATTTATTTTTCATTTTCAAACCCATTCTAACAACCACAGAACACCGTGAAAAACCAGGCAATGGGAACACAACAACATCATAGCATCATGTGGGCGCAGTGTTGAACACAACGGAGTGAGGACAGGTTTCCCGAAGCGCCACCAAGTGGTGGCAAACGTTATTTAATTTAAAGCACAGTTTTACCTTACTTTATGAAAATACTACCTGAAAGTATAGCATTAGCATCTGCATCCTAGTACAGCATCCATCCAGCTGTTTCTGTAGAAACAGCTGGATGGATGCTGTACTAGGATGCTCAGAACGGCTGCCAGTGTATCACGGAAGACACGTCCGACAGATGTCCAGCTATACGAAGAGCTAGCTCCCTGTGGTGTCCACAGAAGTGCAGCAGAGAAGGATGCATCCCGCAGGCCACCGCGTGCATCACAGTGATGAAGCTGCCAACAAACTTGTGCTCTGGCAACCGTCCGATAGAAAAGCTCAACATGGTAGAGGAAGACTCCCCCATGTGGACAACCTGTTAAGGGACACGGGGGTGGAGAACGTACAGGAGCCACAGACGGCCATGCTGGTTGGGAATGCCGTGTGGAAGCAGGTATGGGGCATCCTGACAGATGACCTCGGTGAGGTGAGGGTAGTATCTGCCGATCCCTATTGCTCTTTCAAAAGACAACTAGTAAAGCACTTTTGAGTGACTACGGAGGCAGGCTGCAGAGGACGCCTTGGACTTTCCTGAGCCAGCCGACGTCACCCGCAAACACAATCAACCCTCACGACCACAGTTTCTGTCACGTGGGGGTTTGTTTTGCTCGCGGGTTAGAGTTAGGGTCCGCCTGTCAATCTCCCGCTCCATCCTACCCTCACTCGTGAACAAGACCCCTAGACACTGGAACTCCTTGACTTGAAATTGAGACGTGAGGCAACTTCCTCTCACAGCAGCGATATGAAATCTGTGCAAAGCAAATCCGTGTTCAGTATATTTTCGGATCTCTTTGATGCTCGCCGGTCCTATTTATAGTGCCATGCATATGCAAATGCTCCATAGTGTGCTACATTTCAATATGGCTGACTCGGGCAAAGCAGCAGCTCTGTTCAGACGCAGGACGAAGGAAGCGAGTTCAGCCGCGTGATTTGGCTAGTTTTAAATAAGGGCCCCTGTCTTCCTTCTGGTCCCTGCGGGGTTTTCCGTCCCCCACGTCGGGCCGGCTGCACCAGCTGACAGGCTGACAGCCGCACAGACCAAACTATTGAGCTGCAAGGTCAGCTGTCTCGCCGCTGTGATGCTCCGAAGCTGCAGAAGGCATGTAGAGATACTGACCAGACACACTCGGGAGTCATCGTATCTAACACAAATGCATGTCTGCTTACTGACTGGAGAAATGTGTAGTATTTGTGCTTTCATCCCAGCATGTGTGCATGCTTGTATATACTTTTATGACAATATGTGCCCCAGTGTACTACTACCAAGTTCCCCCCCCCCCAATATACCAGTACCAAGTAAAAATACGTACTACCTAGATATGTAAAATTGACAAATTATTTTCCGTAAACACATTTACAGCAGCTCTGTGCTGTGCAGGCTTCGATGTCTACTGGGTTTTATATGAGCCGCCAAGCAACAGGCCAGGCAGCTCTTGCTGTACATCAGCCTCCAGACACTGGCTCTCAATCAATAGGTACTACCAGTAGTGCTGGTTTTCCATTCTGCCAGATAGTTCATTACATTCTGTTATTCCAGCTTCCAACCAGGGCGGCTCGACACCTGGAACAATAGATGAATGTTGCTGACAAGCTCCACGTCCACGCCGTTCTCTCACCTTGCCCCAAAATCCACCCATCCATTATCCCAACCGCTCATCCTGCTCTCAGGGTGGCGGGGATGCTGGAGCCTTTCCCAGCAGTCACTGGGCGGCAGGTGGGGAGACACCCTGGACAGACCACCAGGCCATCACAGGGCCCACACACACACACATTCATACCTAGGGACAATTTAGTACGGCCGAGTCACCTGACCTACATGTCTTTGGACTGTGGGCGAAAACCAGAGTCCCTGGAGGAAACCCACACAGACACGGGGAGAACATGCAAACTCCACACATAGAGGACGACCTGGGACGACCCCCAAGGTTGGACTAGCCCGGGGCTCGAACCCAGGACCTTCTTGCTGTGAGGCGACCATGCTAACTACCGTGCCACCCTTGCCCCAAAATGGTGGGATGAAATCCTGGTACCCATTAGAACTGCTGGCCAACATACTTCCTTCAGTAAAGGCCTAAAAACGTTCCTCGTCTGGGGCTACCGTAATCCTGGCCTCTAGTTGTATATATTGGCAGTATTTGTAAAACATACAGTGTCACGTTCCTGCTAATATGACTCATCTAACACTGCTATTGGTGTCAGCTGTTGTCCTTATTTACTTGAACAGCAACGTTACCGGTGTCTACTGTTGTGTCCTCCTACCTAAGCTTGACATGTTGTGTCTTATGACGAGGACACATCTGTTTATTCTGATGTGTCCATCTACTGTTGTGTCCTCCTACCTAAGCTTGACATTTTGTGTCTTATGACGAGGACACATCTGTTTATTCTGATGTTTCCATCTACTGTTGTGTCCTCCTACCTAAGCTTGACATTTTGTGTCTTATGACGAGGACATATCTGTTTATTCTGATGTGTCCATCTCCTGTTGTGTCCTCCTACCTAAGCTTGACATGTTGTGTCTTATGACGAGGACACATCTGTTTATTCTGATGTGTCCATCTCCTGTTGTGTCCTCCTACCTAAGCTTGACAGTTTGTGTCTTATGACGAGGACATATCTGTTTATTCTGATGTGTCCATTTAAATACATGTTGTACTTTGATTCTCCTGACGACATACAACACACTCACACTAAATGTACTCAACATGACATGCACTCGTGGCTGTAGCAAATGTACTACTACTACTTTATACAGTACTACTATGACATGATGTACTGTGTAGCAGATGTACTACTTCTTCATACAGTGCTAGTATGATATGATTACTATTGAGTGCTCTATGAGGCCATTTGGGAAGACTTCAGTTGCTCTGCTAATTGCTTTACTTCTGAGTCATATGAGGTAAATGAATCTGCAAAATGAGTACTTCATAAAATAATGAAATCCAGAAGTACTGACGGCACCTGAAGACCGGCTCGAGGACCGACGGACTAGAAACAACCAAACTGTTGCCTCTACATAACAAGGCAACACTTTATAATAACTACACAAATGAAGCATTAGCTAAGTATTAGTAACTACTGGATTCATCATGTGTAAAGTATTTGTACAGCAAGACATGCACCCTTGGTTAGTGAGTGTGGTAACTGATGTTTATAAATACTTATTGATACTGCAATTCATAATTAATTCATGCACAAATGTACATGTCAATAGTTTGTGATCATGTACTTGCACTTTCTAAAGGCTCGTTTAGACTGATGGGAGTCTCAAGATGCTGCTGGTCTCTCAGTCTCAAGTGTAAATGCTCTGTGAGACAGAGGGTCCTCACTTTACATGAGCTCCTCCACAATACTTCCCTCACAACTAGCTCCTCCACAATACTTCCCTCACAACTAGCCCCTACACAATACTTCCCTCACAACTAGCTCCTCCACAATACTTCCCTCACAACTAGCTCCTCCACAATACTTCCCTCACAACTAGCTCCTCCACAATACTTCCCTCACAACTAGCTCCTCCACAATACTTCCCTCACAACTAGCTCCTACACAATACTTCCCTCACAACTAGCTCCTCCACAGTACTTCCCTCACAACTAGCTCCTCCACAGTACTTCCCTCACAACTAGTACTACCTGGATTGACCAGGAACTGCAGTATTAACAAGTATTTATCAACACCTATCAACATGTCTTGCTTTATTATAAGTGCTTTACAAAAGCTGAGTCCAGTAGTTAAGAATACTTCACTAGCGCTTCATTTGAGTAGTAACGTGTTGCCCATGACAACCGGACTCGTTTAGAGTACTGGAGGTCTCTCGTCATTAAGAGCCGTGGGACGGCGGCACGAGCCCACGTCTATTTTGAGCCGCATCCACCTGCTGGATTACACCAGCAGGACCCGGAGGCTGCCCCGCTAACTAACTAATCACGCTGGTTAATGAGCTAATAACGCACGTGCAGCAGAAGGAGCCAGAGTGGCAGGACGCAGACGTGGTTAATTACCCTGCTCGTCCTCGTCGATGCGGAGCGCCACGGAGATGTACTCGAAGGCTTGTCTGTGGTGGTTTCTGACCCGCTCCCCGCCGTCCTCCTCCTCCTGCCCCTCCTCCTCCTCCCGGCCGCCCCGCACGCCGCTCCTCCGTCCGCCGGCCGCCATGGCGGCGCTCAGCCGCGCGAACAACCAGCGGAGGAGGACGGCGAGGCGCGCGGCGACGAGGCGGAGGAGCGGCAGCGCCGCCAGCCCCGCGCACGCGACGCGGTGCGCCGTCCACTTATGCGGCAACTCCCGGCTGCTGCCTCTCCCCCCCGCGGAGCTCATTCACCTCACTCATATCATACCTGCCCAGGGGAGGGGAGGGGGGGGTTGTTTTGTTCTTTTGCCCCAAGAGAGGACGCTGCGTCGTCTGATGCCCCCTTTCCCAACCGCCGGAGTCGCGTTAAGACTGACAACCAGCAGGCGCAACCGACACCGTACCGCCGCAAATCCCGGTCTTCTTCTGCCTCCGAGTTCTTCTTCTGCCTCCGAGTTCTTCTTCTGCGTCTGAGTTCTTCTTCTTCTTCTTCGGTTTTATTGGCGAATTGCAACCAGATGGAGCATTATCGCCACCTACTGTTACATTAAAGACTCCTTAATTTACCGCCCTCCCGTCGGTCCGGCATCCTGGAGAAAGGTGAAGATATATTTAGGCACATCATTCCCGGTGTTCCTTGGGAAGACTGAGGCTAGGGCCATGTGCATCATTCCTTTTCGTTCCTGTATCGTTTGCAGTATGACTCTCTCTCTCTCTCTCTCTCTCTCTCTCTCTCTCTCTCTCTCTCTCTCTCTCTCTCTCTCTCTCTCTCTCTCTCTCTCTCTCTCTCTCTCTCTCTCTCTCTCTCTCTCTCTCTCTCTCTCTCTCTCTCTCTCTCTCTCTCTCTCTCTCTCTCTCTCTCTCTCTCTCTCTCTCTCTCTCTCTCTCTCTCTCTCTCTCTCTCTCTCTCTCTCTCTCTTGCATAGTCTCTGGCTGGCGGCGGACGTCACAGTTCCCAGTTTGATGTTTCCCGATGAGTTGCAGTGAGGAATTCAGTCTTGTATGACCCAGTCTTAACCTGCTAATGGTGCTCTTCTTCTGATTTTATTTTTGTGGCGATTAATAAACAGCCCTCTAGAGCACTATCGCCCCCAACTGAGCACAATGACGCACAAAAAACCAAAACCAAAGCAAAACAAAACGAACTCCACATCCTGTGCATGAGCCCTATTTAAATTAAAAATTGAAATATTCAATCCAATTCAATTAAAATATGAACGGAAATATGAAATATGAACTTAAAGCACACATGATTTGTTGATTTCCACCAAACCTTATCGATCCAATCGCTGGGCCGTTTCATCGAAATTGGCGCTTCGCGTTCTTTAATTTTCAAAACAAAATCACTTTTATTTCCCCGTCAATCAGTCAAATCGTATTTATATAGCTCATTTTGTGCATTGTCCTGTGATGGCCTGGCGGCCTGTCCAGGGTGTCTCCCCACCTGCTGCCCACTGACTGCTGGGATAGGCCCAGCATCCCCGCCACCCTGAGAGCAGGGTAAACGGTTTGGATGATGGGTGGATGGATTTTGTGCATTAAAATGCAATCTACTACTACTACTACTACTACTACTACTACTACTACTACTACTACTACTACTACTACTACTACTACTTCCGGCTGCTCCCATTAGGGGACGCCACAGCGGATCATCCGTTTCCATCTCCTCCTGCCCTCTAGGTCATCGTCTGTCACACCAGCCATCTGCATGTCCTCCCTCACCACATCCATAAACCTCCTCTTTGGCCTTCCTCTTCTCCTCTTCCCTGGCAGCTCCATATTCAGCATCCTTCTCCCAGTATACCCAGCATCTCTCCTCCACACATGTCCAAACCATCTCAATGTTGTCTTGATGCATGCTCAAGAAGAAAATAGAAGTTGAATCAGTTCATCCTGGATGCAACGTTTATTGACAGAGACGTTTCATCATCATCTAAGTGACCTCTCCAGTCTCAACTGACTGCAGGTATCCCACCCTTATACACAATACAGTGCTTAACGACTGAAACCAACGACTAGTTTCATATGAAAATAGGCGTGACCAATAACTAGAGTTTCAAGGGCCATGTGTACTATTCACAGAGGATTTGGGAATGTTTGCAATCACAGCATTGTAAGATGGCGACAGTTGTACTCTTATAGGGGGCAGTACTATAGGCAGAGGCATGGGTGTGCTATGGGTTCCCCAGTCTCACCTGTAGTGGCCAACTTGTATATGGAGGAAGTGGAAAAGAGGCTCTGATGTCCCATCCAGGGACACCACCTAGCCATTGGTTCAGATTTGTGGACGACACCTGGGTTAAAATTAGATCTCAGGACGTAGCACATTTCACCGACCACATTAACTCTGTGGACACCACATCAAGTTCACCAGAGAGGATGTGGAACATGACAGGGTAGCCTTCTTACACTGTGAAGTTGCAGTTGGTGATGGGGGACATTTGATTGTTGGTGTTAACCGTAAACCAACAGATACTGATCAGTACTGAAGGTTTGACTCTCATCATCCACTGGAGCACAAACTAGGAGTCATCAGGATGCTGGACCACCGAGCTGACAACGTCCCCACCAACACAGCGGCCGGGGAAGGGGAGAAATCCCACATTAAACAGGCCCTGGTTAAGTGTGGTGATCCTAACTGGTGTTTGTCAAAGCCAGGAAGACCCCAAACAGTGCACCAGCCAATCAGAGAGGAGAAGGACAACGGCTGTCTAAGTGGAAACCAGTGGTGATTCTGTATGTGGTGGAATGATGCGTATTTTCCAAACAACACGTCTCAGTTGCTTTCAAACCCCCAAAACACGTTGCACCAGAAGTTGGTCCACCCCAAGGATCAGGTCCCCCGGCACAAACGGAGCAATATAGTGTAGCTGTTAAGTGCCAGGAGGATTGCTGTGACTTGTACATTGGGGAAACTAAACAGATGCTGGCCAAGAGGATGACACAACACAGGAGAGCTAACACGTCGGACCAGGACTCCACAGTCTACACCATCTACAGACCAGGACTCCACAGTCTACACCATCTACAGACCAGGACTCCACAGTCTACACCCTCTACAGACCAGGACTCCACAGTCTACACCATCTACAGACCAGAAGTCCACAGTCTACACCATCTACAGGCCAGGACTCCACAGTCTACACCACATACAGGCCAGTGACCACTCTTTCAAGGATGAGGACGTGTCCATCCTTGATAGGGAGGAACGCTGGTCTGAACGGGAACCCAAAGAGGCCATCTATGTGAAGAGGGAACGACCATCCTGAACCAAGAGGGGGGGGGGGGTCTAAGAGTACATCTTAGGCGACATCATGGGTGGCACGGTGGCACAGTGGTTAGCACTGTCGCCTCACGGCAAGAAGGTCCTGTGTTCGAACCCCGGGGTTGTCCAACCTTGGGGGTCTTCCCATGTTGTCCTCTGTGTGAGGTTTGCATGGTCTCCCCGTGTCTCCGGTTTCTCCCACCATCAAAAAAGACACGCATGTTAGGGTTAATACTCCTGTCTGTGCCCCTGACCGAGGCATGGCAAGACAAACAGGAGTTGGTCCCCGGGTGTTGCTACTGCCCACTGCTCCTAGCTACACAGCTAGGATGGGCTAAATGCAGAGCGTAATTTCCCTACGGGGATCAATAAAGTATCGAAGGCTGCACTCAGGTCGAGGAGGATGAGGATGTTGAGGGCTCCAGTATCAGCAGAGGTGAGGAGGTCATTAAGTACTTTAAGGAGTGCAGTTTCAGTGCTGTGGAGTGGGCGAAAACCGGACTGGAGGGGTTCGAGTAGGTTGTTGGAGTGTAGGTAGGTTTGGAGTTGTGTGGCGACAATGCGCTCCAGGGTTTTTGAGAGGAAGGGGAGGTTGGAAATTGGCCGGTAGTGGTTGAGGCAGGATGGATCAGTACCGGGTTTCTTGAGAATTGGGGTGACAGCGGCAGTTTTGTAGGCAGAGGGGACAATTCCATGGGACAGTGAGGAATTGAAAAGGTTGGTGAGGTAGGGGAATAGGGCAGGGAGGCATTTCTTCAGTAGGGGGGTGGAGAGAGGATCAAGGGAGCAGGCTGTGGATTTTGATGAGCTGATGAGTTCAGAGATAGTGGTAGGTGCAACTGGAACAAACTGGGAGAGGGGGAAGGGGTAGGGAGGTCAAGAGGAATGGGGAGAAGAGGGGTCAGAACAGATGCTGCCGAGTCAGATGCAGGGGATCAATAGATTTAGTATTGCGGAATGTTATTTCTCTGAGGAGATGTGGCCGAGGAGTTGGGGATGGAATAGTGAACTGGATGACATTATGGTCTGACAGAGGCAATGGGGATCGATGGATGTTGTGTACCGGTAGATTAACAGAGCAGACCAGGTCAAGGATATGGCCTTTGACATGGGTGGGGAAAGTGACGTGCTGGGTGAGGTTGAAATTGTCCAATAGAGTGTTGAATTCTCCTGCAAATTTACGGGTGAGTAAATCAATGTGGATGTTAAAATCACCAAGCAGCAGTAAGTGTGAGGAGAGAGATGAGGCTATGGTGAGCATATGAAACTGAGCGTTGGTTTCGGTTGTTAAGCAGCTGTATTGTTTATAAGGGTGGGGACACCTGCAGTCAGGTGAGACTGAAGAGGTCACTCAGAGGATGATGCAATATATATCTCAATAAACGGTGTGTCCATATGAACTGATTCAATCTTCTTTCATTTCAATCTTGTCTCTCTTGCTTTGTCTCCAAACTGTCCAACCTGAGCTGTCCCTCTAATATACTCGTTCCTAATCCTGTCCTTCTTTGTTACTCCCAATGACAGAGTGATGAGTATGAAGCTGGAAATCGAAGGTGTGTTGATGAATGTTCTCAGTGCATATGCCCCACAAGTTGGGTGTGAGATGGAAGAGAAAGAAGAATTCTGGAGTGAGTTGGATGACGTGGTGGAGAGGGTACCCAAGGAGGAGAGAGTGGCGACTGGAGTGGACTTCAAATGGTATGTTGGTGCAGGGAACGGAGGTGATGAGGAGGTGATGGGAAGGTATGGTGTCAAGGAGAGAAATGTGGAAGGACAGATGGTGGTGGATTTTGAGAAAAGGATGAAAATGGCTGTGGTGAATACATATTTCAAGAAGAGGGGGGAACACAGGGTGACGTACAAGAGTGGAGGAAAGTGCACACAGGTGGACTATATCTTATGCAGAAGGCGCCATCTAAAAGGGATTGGAGACTGCAAGGTGGTGACAGGGGAGAAAGTAGCTAGGCAGCATCGGATGGTGGTCTGTAGGATGACTTTGGAGACCAAGAAGAGGAGGAGAGTGAAGGCAGAGCCGAAGGTCAAATGGTGGAAGTTGAAGAAGGAAGACTGTTGTGTGGAGTTCAGGCAGGAGTTAAGACAGACACTGGGTGGTAGTGAAGAGTTGCCAGATGGCTGGACACCACTGCAGAAATAGTGAGGGAGACAGCTAGGAAGGTACTTGGTGTGTCATCAGGACAGAGGAAGGAAGACAAGGAGACTTGGTGGGGGAATGAGGAAGTACAGCAAAGTATACAGAGGAAGAGGTTGGCAAAGAAGAAGTGGGATAGTCAGAGAGATGAAGAAAGTAGACAGGAGTACAAGGAGACGCAGTGTGAAGTGAAGAGAGAGGTGGTGAAGTCAAAGGAAAAGGTGTATGGTGAGTTGTATGACAGGTTAGACACTAAGGAAGGAGAACAGGACTTGTACCGATTGGCTAGACAGAGGGACCAAGCAGGGAAGGATGTGCAGCAGGTTAGGGCGATCAAGGATAGAGATGGAAATGTGCTGACAAGTGAGGAGAGTGTGGCGAGGAGGTGGAAGGAATACTTGGAGGGGCTGATGAATGAAGAAAATGAGAGAGAGACAGACAGACAGACAGAGAGAGCAACAGAGACAGCGTGAGTGAGTGAGAGAGAGAGAGAGAGAGAGAGAGAGAGAGAGAGAGAGAGAGAGAGAGAGAGAGAGAGAGAGAGAGAGAGAGTCTCGACAAAAATATTTGATGATGTTATTTTGCCCATAGCTCTGTATGGAAGTGAGGTCTGGGGCCGGCTCAGTGGATTGGAGCATGGCTCATGGGGCAAAGACCCGATAGAGGCCCGCCACACTGAATTCTGCAGGAAAATGTTAAATGTTCAAAGGAAGACACCAAATAACGCCTGCCGAGCAGAACTGGGGCATTTCCCATTACTGTTAAACATCCAAAAACGGGCCATAATATTTTGGACGCACCTAAATTCAAACCCAAAAGACGCCCTTCCATTCAAGGCATTAAAAACCCAAGAGCCGAACCCTGAAAACTGTCCCCCCCAGTCAGCTGATGGTGAAGCTAACCAACCAGGCTCCCATCAGCACCGCCTCAAAACACAGCAGAATAACACAAGTTATGAACCAGTCAAAAGATCTGTATGTGGAACATTGGAGAAATGAAACTAAAACCCAGAGCAGACTAAACTGTTATCTGACCCTAAACAGAGAATATAGACTGGCCGAGTACCTCCACTCTGTCAGAGATACGAAGCAGAGACGGATCCTGACCACATACAGGCTCAGTGACCTCCAGCTGGCTATAGGAACAGGAAGACACAGACCAACATGGCTGCCCAGAGAGGAGCGTATATGTGGCCACTGCTGGACAGGGGAGGTAGAAACAGAGATGCACCTCCTCCTCCACTGTGAGAAGTTCCCTTCAGTAAGACACTTCCCCTTTGGGGAAATAGCCAAGAAAGTCCCAAACGTCCTATTGTTAAACCGGGGGGGGGGGGACCTGGCAGTTCTCCTGGTGAAGGAACAGCAGCTCCTCTGGCAGCTAAACACATATCTGCTGCCACAGCCTGCGGGACTCACAACCACTGTGAGACCCCCAAGATACTACATGCTGCTGCTGCTGAGTCACTGCATTCAACTGCACAACATTTATTGCACTGTACTGTATGGCAATAAAAACAAATGATCAAATCAAAGCGTCAGAGAGACAGAGCCCCTCAGATCAAGGTCTCTCTTAGAAGGTCTCTCTGCACAGCGTCCAAAAAGAATTAAGGAAGAGGAAGTGAATATGATGAGAGCAGAAAAGGCCTTGTCGTACGCTGAAGCTGCTGAGAGAATGGAGAGAAATGATGGTGGAAGTGCAAAAAAGAACCAGAGCAGAAAAGGACTGAAGCGGACCAGAATATCTGCTTGGACAAGAAAAGATTTCTGGCATTCATTGCCTTGGTCATTAATTGCGCGGCGGAAATAAAGGGGGTGGGGGTGGGTGGGGAGAATCAAGATGGTGCTGGACGCTGCCAGGACATACTTGAACGTTGTGGACATGTCTAGAGGATCTGCATCAACTCAGACAGCTGGGTCTGGGTTATAGAGGGGACCATGTGAGGGGGATCACTTTGGCTGGACGGTGAAGTTATTCCAGCTCAGCAGGTGGCCGTAAGGCAACATTTAGGATGCCAACCGCCAAGAAAAAAAAAAAAAGGAAAAAAGACGAAGTTTAGTCTCCAGTCCAGCTGGTGGCGGTAATGCGCCAAATCGCTGTATGCCAACCGGCAATAAATAAAGGAGGAAGAAGTCCCTCCCAACCATTTTTCATCGGGCACATTTTCATATACAACGGTACAAAGACTTAGACAACAGAAAACCAAAATAAAAAGGTGGGCAACACTTTAGTATGGGGAACGTAGTCACCATTAATTAGGTGCTTATTAGCATGCAAATTAGCAACGTATTGGCTCTTAATTGGTCATTATTACGTACTCATTAATGCCTTATTCTGCATGGCCTTATTATAGAACCAGTAAGCCATTAACTATGAGTTTTCCCTCTATAACCTCAGAAGTATTGCTTATTAGTAGTGCCATCTCAATATGCTTTGCTTAGTATGGCCTTTATAAGGTGGTAGTACCACAAGAAGAGTTATTCTCCCTTACTAACACTTAATGAATATGCTCTGTTCTTACATAACAACACACAAAACTACAAGTGTTCATAGTGTTACATTACTGTACATTAAGTTTTTGTTACTTAGAATATGTTCCCCATACTAAAGTGACATCTTGATCATTACTAATTCACTAGTAATTAAGTTTTTTTTATGTTCCCCATACTAAAGTGTTACCAAAAGGTGACAAAAATAACACAACAAAGATGAGATTTTACAATGCCAGTTTGTGTTATATGCAGCATATTAAATTCTCCTAGTAACTTAAAAGTCTGAATAGCTTTTTATTTTATTTTAACATTAAATAAAATGGTGCTATATTGTTTGAATCCATTAATAAAGAGCAGGAAAGTTGGTTTGGTTCCTGACCATTTGTCCTTATGAATATGGAATTTTCCAGAAATAATAACTAGTTGTATGATATGCAGCATGTTATTTCCAGTCTTATCTTTACTAAAATATAGCATTACATCAACCATCTCTATTTCAATATTCACCTTAAAGCTCTTTATTAGAAAGTTGGCTACATCGATCCTGAACCACAAAAATCACACTTATAATCAATATGTAGCTTGACTCTTTCTAACACAAGCTTTACCGCATAAATTCTATGCAATATCGTGGAAGACACTTCCTTAGACTTGTTATCGATACAGTATTGATCACACATTGTCCATGCTTTCCTCCACCGCATATCATTAAATAATGAGGGCCAGAAACATCTAGAAGATGGGACAGTGACACCACCAAGTGTGTTCCTAATAATGTTGTTAGAGCACTTCTCTTTCAATATATTGATTTCACCGATATAAATATTTTCCACACAGTCTTCAAAATGAAAAGGTAGGTCTACCGCACCAGAGTTTCGTAGAAGTATAAGGACACTTTCTGTTATAGCATTGAAAACAATCACATACTCCTTTTTTTTAATAGGTATTTTGAATTTATCGAGAAATTCTTTGTAAGATCATAAATAACCATTTTGAATATACACTATATGTACAAAAGTATTGGGACAGCTGGACATTACACCTACAGGAGCTTTTATGACATCTCATTCTAAATCCATAGGCATTAATATGGAGTTGGTCCCCCCCCCCCCTTTGCAGCTATAACAGCTTCCACTCTTCTGGGAAGGCTTTCCACAAGATTTTGGAGTGTGTCTGTGGGAATTTCTGCCCATTCATCCAGAAGAGCATTTGTGAGGTCAGGCGCTGATGTTGGACGAGAAGACCTGGCTCTCAGTCTCCGTTCTAGTTCATCCCAAAGGCGTTCGATGGGGTTGAGGTCAGTGCTTTGTGCAGGCCAGTCAAGTTCTTCCACACCAAACTCACCCAACCATGTCTTAATGGGCCTTGCTTTGTGCACTGGGGCACAGTCATGCTGGAACGGAAAAGGGTCCTCCCCAAACTGTTCCCACAAAGTAGGAAGCATAGAATTTTCCAAAATGTCTTGGTATGCTGAAGCATTAAGATTTCCCTTCACTGGAACTAAGGGGCCTAGCCCAACCCCTGAAAAACAACCTCGTCACCCCACAGAACACCTTTCCACTGCTCCAGAGTCCAGTGGCAGCATGCTTTACACTGCTCCATCCGATGCTTGGCATTGTGCTTGGTGGTGTAAGGCTTGCATGCAGCTGCTCGGCCATGGAAACCCATTCCATGAAGCTCCCGGCACACAGTTTTGGTGCTGATGTTAATGCCAGAGGAAGTTTGTAACTCTGCAGTTATTGAGTCAACAGAGCGTTGGCGACTTTTACGCACTATGCGCCTCAGCACTCGTTGACTTGGTGGTCTGCCACTTCGTGGCTGATGTTCCTAAACGCTTCCACTTTTCAGTAATACCACTTACAGTTGACCGTGGACTATCCAGCAGGGAAGACATTTCACCAACTGACTTATTGCAAAGGTGGCATCCTACGACAGTACCACGCTTGAATCCACTGGGCTCTTCAGAACCACCCGTTCCTGCTGGGTTGTATACACCTGTGGCGCTGAATGACACACCTGAAGCCAATGATTAAGAGGCGCGTCCCACTACTTGGGTCCCTGCAGCGCGCTTTTACCGAAGAAGGGCGCGCCGAGCGACGCAAGCTGCCGTGTGACGTAAGCACGCACGCCACGCACGCTGCGTATCCACCAACAACAAACATGGCGGAGGGTGAGTCTACCGTCGCGGAGTGACGGGCGTGTTTGCGGGTTATCGTGCGGCTGCGGCTGGCCGAGGGCGTGCGTGTGGCGAGCGGTTTCCAGCCCTGCGGTGTAAACGGGCTCTCCGTCGTGTTGGCTGCCGTGGCGGCGGCTCTGTGCGGCGGCGCTTGGTCATTTCCGACCCGCTGCTAAAGCTAAGCTAGTTTACCGCCACTAGCAGCGGTGATGGACGGGCGGACGCCGCCAGCCGGTCTTTGTCCCGCCAGGGACGCCCATGGGGGGACACGAGCGACTCCGTCGGCCAGCCAGACCTGATTTTCATAACACCTCTCACGTGCAGCTGCGCAGGTTAAAGGTCACGACGGCCGAAGGAATAGGTCAGACAGTGAAACATCTGGCCGTGCAGATGTTTCACTGTCTGGTCTGGGGTTTGTGACCCTCGGACCCAGTTCTTGGTCAGTGGGGATCAAACCCCTCGCCACCCAGTCCTGTTCTATACTGCCCCTCTTCCCCTGCACGGGACCGGCTCGGGGACCGGCTCGGGGCTCAGCCCGACTCGGCACGCTTTGCTTTTCTTTGCTTTGGTTTTCCGCTGGGCAAAGGTCGGGGATGGTACCTGGTACCAGCTACTTTCTTTGGTACCGTACCACCTCCGTCGAGGGTCCAAGTGAGCTGAGCCCATACTAAAAGGTGCCATGAAAAGACCACTAGAAATAATTACATAAAAGAGAAATACATAATATATGTAGCGATATTTATTTAAATATAAATAGAATCTCATAAAATAAATAAATAGAAACGTTTAATTTTCATTATAAATAAAAATAATAAAATATGAACAAAAGTATAAATGAAATGTATTTATATTTGTTTAAATGTAATATCTGACCTCTGATTGGTGAGAGAGCAAGTGAACAGCTGTGTTTATAAGAGGAAATGCCAGAGTGAGTCTTGTTGTAGTGGATAATCTGCCCACGGGATGTGTTTTCAGTGAGCGTCTCAGTGTTGCTCATGTGGAGCACACATTCAGAGCTGGTCTTGCAAAACAAAACTGGTGTGGGGCGCTGGTAGACAACGGAGGGGAAAACTAGTCAACACGCCCACCAATGAAATGACCCGCGGGGCTCCACCGTGAGGGGGTACTATCTGCAGTGGAAAGCCACATCCCAAAAAGTAAAGCGAGTAGAGTCCAGTTGAGCCGGTACCGTGCAGTGGAGAAGGGGCATAATACCCTAACGTCAGCTGTGGTGGCGGCGGGCCTTCAACCCACCCGGTCACTTCTTACAAGGACAGTGCAGCTTCTTTCTTCTGAGATTTGAACATCACAAGGGATAAGGCAGCCCATAACAGCTGGAGACCACCCTACAACAAGGAGTTGTATGGTGGTCCTACACCATTTAACCCGTCCTATACAACCGTCCTATACAACAGGACGGGTTAAATGCAGAGAACACATGTCATTATAACCTGTACAGTGACAAAATGTTGTATTGTACCTGTTAAGACGTGGACGTGTTCGGTATAATGTTCCCCCTAAGTGCTCGTGTACCACGTCTGCTTAGTCTTTGAGTTACCCGTCAGTGTGTTACCATGAAAACGATAAAATGTCGACACCCAAACGGAGTAGGAAGTGTACCGATCTGGATTTCCTGTGGGTTTTCTTTGCCTTAACGTGTGATGTGATTGTTTTCTAGATCACACAGACGCAGAGCAGTCCATGGAGGGACACACTCCGGTGAGTGACTTGATGCCCATCAGTACATATGCACACATATGCACTTACCTCAGCCGGGTTCTGTTGCAGGGACTAAAGCCATATGATTACCTCGGGTTTACTGTACCACCAGGAAATGTGCACTTTTCTCTAGAACCAACTGTTGATTCTCAGGGAACATTTCTAGATGTGCAGTCAGTGTTGGTTCAAGAGTCAGGTTGGAGTTGCACAAAAAGAAAAACCTGCAGGGTTCACTACAAAATGCTCACAATGTTCTGTCAAAGAAGCATATTGTAACATCAGTTTTATTTGTATCTTTATTTTCCTGTAGTTAAGCTAGAGTAAATAAAGATGCATTTTAAATAATGCTGCTGTTTTGCTGCCTAGATCACAACAGGTCTTGATGTTCACTGTCTCTCCAGGTGGCTGAGAATCCGCATGCTGAATACGGTCTGACAGAAAACATCCAGGTAACGGTGGACATGCAGCCCAGCATTTGTCCTCATGAGCGAAGGAGAAACACAAGTAGAACCAGTAGAAATCAGTGGAACACTGACTCACCACGCTGAGCTGATAGTAAACATAGCAGTGATGTACCGGTGCTTCAGTCTGGTGTCATCAGCATACATGGTTACAGAACCTACTGCTTCTTTAAACGGGTTGTTATTGTTGTCTTCTTCTGCGAGGTGGTGGTGGGATTGATCCAGAATGTGGAAGTGATTTCTACTGTTGCACTCTTTGTATTTTGTTTTTTCAGTGAGGGCTGTTAAATGTTTTACACACAGAAATTCGAACACAAACTCTTTCTTTACCTAATTTCCTACCAGGGTGACCCCTGGTCCATCAGTTTACTCGCATACACCTCTCCACCCTATCAGGGATTAACTGGTAGATGCTTGGTAGTTTTGTTGTCCTGCGTCTCATGATGATGGAGAGGATGTTCTGGTTGCTGATGAGCGGGTCTGATGTGGCTGTGGTTCTGTTTGTAGAGAATAGTGGACAGCGAGAAAACCAACGCTGAGAAGATCTCCAAACAAAAAGTGGACCTGCAGGCACTCCCCACCCGGGCCTACCTGGACCAGACTGTGGTGCCGATCCTGCTCCAAGGCCTGTCGGTCCTGGCTAAGGAAAGGTGGGAGCTGTTTACTCGTCTCACAATCAGGATGTCCATCATGTTTCAAAAATGTTTTTCCTGTTTTCAAATTTGGAAAACAAAATTATTTTGCTTCACAAAGAAAAACACACGATAGGGGGCAGTATACTCCACATGCAGAGAACGTTTCCAACAACACACAATTTGAACAAAATGTGGTGCGTCGCACGGTGCGGTGTGAACAGCCTGTCAGTTCAGCGACCTCCCCCCCCGGCCTGCAAGTGGTCCACATATCACACGGTTGGCGGCGTCACGGTTGATCAGCGGGGCAGAGTTCAACTTTGATTTTGTGGTTCATTTCCTCGTTGTACTCTCGGACACACAAAACAACCGTTGAAAGATGACTTTTGAAGGAAGAGTTGTGATCTTTGTGATCGATCACACAAGAGTTTAAAAACGACGAAATCTCGTCAAATTCCGTAATGGTCGGCTCTGCCAGTAGCTGCCTTGTAATCGTTCAGCGCCCCCCAGTGGTGTGGAGCCACATGAAGAACAAACGGCTTGTATTAGTATACTAATAATGACTAGGGCTGGGTACCGAAACCCGGTATTAAACGGGCCCCGGCGCTGAATTATTAAAGACCGTGGTATTGATAAGCTCCGACATGATCGGTACTGGAACTGGAGAAATGAGGAAAATAAATGTCCTGTTTATGTAGGCTACATAAACATTATCTAGCACCTTTCATCTCACCTGCTGCGCTTATCATTTGCAGTCAGATAAAGACATTCGTCTATGATGCGTTTCCTCTACTCCCGATCCGAGAGAGGCGAGGGCCAGGGCCAGCTCTGCCTCGCTCTCTCACACGTGTACGCACACACAGAGCTCTTAGTAACTGTGGCGGAGAGACCTAAACGGTCAAAAGTCTGGTTATACGGGCGTCTGGGTGGCGTGGCGGTCTATTCCGTTGCCTACCAACACGGGAATCGCCGGTTCAAATCCCCGTGGTACCTCCGGCTTGGTCGGGTGTCCCTACAGACACAATTGGCCGTGTCTGCGGGTGGGAAGCTGGATGTGGGTGTGTGTCCTGGTCGCTGCATTAGCGCCTCCTCTGATTGGTCGGGGCGGTAGGGGGAACTGGGGGGATAGCGTGATCCTCCCACGCGCTACGTCCCCCTGGTGAAACTCCTAGCTGTCAGGTGAAAAGAAGCGGCTGGTGACTCCACATGTATGGGAGGAGGAGGCATGTGGTAGTCTGCAGCCCTCCCCAGATCAGCACAGGGGGTGGAGTAATTGGCCAAAAATTCAATATTATACACACAGGTTAATGAGTGAAAGTAACGCTCTGCCCAGACATGAGAAAATCAAGAGTGTTAATTCTGTTCTTCATTTGTTTCTTCTCTTGAAAATACCACAGCAAGAATGGATAAGAGTAATGTTAAAGTACCGGATCAATAAGCACGATCGGTAAGAGTAGCAGTACTGTTTAAATCTTAACACCCATCCCCAACCATACCCGTCCCTCCTAATGACAGGTGTCGGGGGACGTGTTCACCATGTTGGCCTTGGTTATTTATTTATTTATTTATTTATTTAGAAAGGTTCTCTGGTCATGTTTAGTACCCTGCCCAGCTAAGACTCAGTGACTCATGAACCTGACTTCTGTTTTTCTTTTCTTTCTTTTTTTTTTCCAGACCTCCAAATCCCATCGAATATTTAGCGGCATTCCTTCTGAAAAACAAAACCCAGTTTGAAGATCGGAATTAGGCCTTCGGCCCAGAGCCCGCTGCTCGCTGAGGCCATGTGTTTGAGTTGCGTCTGATGTGTATACTAGTGAACGAGTAGAGGGGTTTTTTTTTGTTCCTTTTTTGTTTTTTAACTGAAATAAAGAAAAAAAGTTGGCAAAGAGGAGCCGAGTCTCGTGATTTGGAAGCTGTCGTGTTTATTTTTATTTTTCCCCATCGCTTTCTGTCACCGCGTCTTGTGTCAGGATTTCGTGAGCTCTTTGAATATTCCGACAGATAAAAAGGCAACCCTGTGGACCCACCACCCGTGGGAGTGACCTCTGGGGTAGGGTGCGATGCAAGCTGGGCGGCGGGCAAAGGCGGGCACCCCGGGGCATGCCAACTTCCAGCATCACAGACTGGTCCAGGAGGACTGACTGGGAGCAGAGCCCAGGGTAGACCCAGAACTTGCTGGAGGCCCGTCCTGGCCTGGGAACGCCTGAGGATCCCCCAGGAGGAGCTGGAGGGCGTTGCTGGGGAGAGGGACGTCTGGAGTGGCCTACTTAGCTTGCTGCCACTGTTACCCCACCCCGGAGAAGCGGCAGATGATGAGACGAGCGAGATAAATAGGCATACCAGGAGCCGGTTGTCACCAGACATGTTCTGCCGTGAATTATTTCTACTGACAGGGTTGAGGGTTTCACTCCCACTGGTCTCTGTTCTGTTGGGTTGTTTGGGTTTTGCTGTTTTCTTGTGCACAAAACCACCACTTCGTTGCACGTGACAGTGAACATGGTCTGTAAAATGCAACTCGGGGTCTGTGCAGTGAGCGGCCTCTCCAAGTAACTCGGCAACAAAATCGAGTGTCGCACCTTAAAGTACATTCTAGAAACCTCTTCCTCATATGGACACCACGTACATCCCCTGGCAGCAGGTGAAAGTACTCCCAAACAAGACAGACTGCAAGCTGGCTGTGTGGTTGGGGGTTTGAACTGCAGATTCTACTTCAACCGTTGAGTCGACCACAGTGGAAATCCGGCCGGCAGACGGACAGACAGACTGTCCGCTGACCCTCAGGCTGAAGACTTCCCACACCAGTCACGCCACATGACGTGTCACACAGGCGAGAGCGTTGGAATGGCGGCAGGTGTCCCGCCGGAGGAGTCGGTGGAGGAGTTTGGCTGGCTGGTGACTGCGTTGTGAGGCAGACTAATCACGTCTGTGACCATTTTCAGTGGGGTCAATTCCAAAAACGTGGGGCTGTCAAAACGATAAACCGTCCAGTCATGGCTTTGGATTCTGACCAGTAGGATATAAAACTGAGACATGCAAGACATCCATCCATCCATCCATCCCTTATCCAAACTGCTTATCCTGCTCTCAGGGATGCTGGAGCCCATCCCAGCAGTCATTGGGCGGCACACACACACACACACCTAGGGACAATTTAGTACAGCCAATCCACCTGACCTACATGAGCACCCGGAGGAAACCCACACAGACACGGGGAGAACATGCAAACTCCACACACAGGACGACCCCCAAGGTTGGACTACCCCGGGGCTCGAACCCAGGACCTTCTTGCTGTGAGGCGACCGCACTAAACTACTGTGCCTCCCAAATCACGACCAACCAGATCCATATCTACACCCATGAGTGGAAGGACGATATGAGCTGAGTGAGTAAGTACATGCAAGACAGTAGAACACACATGGCAGCTAAAACCTGCACGCTGCAACAGAATCTGGTGGTGGACTGAGGACTCCTCCAGCTCCTCCCACGTTCAATCATCAGTTCGGCCAGGGTGGTGAGTATGGAGGAGTTGGAGGTGTCCTCAGTCCACCCAGACCCCTCACACCACGAGACTCTTGACATCCTTGACTCCACCAATCTGCTGCATCTGGACTTTGCAGCCTCTGCGGATCATAGTCCCAGGAGGCAAGTGTACCGTCCACTTTTTGGCCGCTTGTCACCAACTGGTGAGACTGGTGTGCCCCTCTCGAGGCTATGGGACGGACTCATCTGACATCTGCAGTGGATAAAAGCCAGCTATAAAAAGGAAATGGGTAGAATTTAAGAAATAGGGTAAAATGACATGGTGTTACAGTCTTGCACAGTAGGTGGCGGTATGCACCTTAAAGTTGTTTGCGATCTGCCAGTAAACCGAGAGAAGAAGAGGAAGACCGCTCGGCGTCCCAACGGTTTGCTTAGTTCTCCATCATCTGGGTCACGGAAACGTGGTACCATGCGACCCAGACAGCTTTTGAACCTGGGACTGGTTCTGGTCTCCCAAGCAACTGGTTTTGGTTTTGTTTTTATTCGTTAAAAGGGAATTTAAAAAAAACAACCTAGTGGATCTGAAAAACGTTTAGACGTGCCCTGCAGTATTAATACGTTATAAACGTCTCTTGTCCTCTGGTTTAGTAATAACAGAAGGCCAAAGAGCAGGGGGGATCTTTGGTGACAAGACACGCTAATGAGTTAATTAACGCCACGTGTGATCAGTGTCTTACATACACCGCCTGGTTCAGGTCTGACCCGGTTTGGGTTTTGTTGTGTGGCTTGTTTGACGATCTCATGTGAGCGTATCTGTTATTCTGTTGTTTCATGGACATGTTTCTGTTTCCTTTTTTTGGAGGGGGGGGGGTAGTGTAACCAATAGACGTTCTGATTCACACTCCACACCAGTTGGTGGCGGTAATGAGCCAATTCGTTGTTTCCAACCGCAAATAAACAAGAAGATGAGGCGGTTCGTTTCGGGTAACTTGCAGGTCTTGTGGAAGCTGCTGATTGTGTGACGTCACAAGTAGACGCGGTGAAGAAAGGCCTTCACACTTGCATGGTGATTAGTTTCCGTATGGATCAGACGCAGGAGGCCGCAAGAAAACCCTCTACTTCTTCTGCTGCTGCTGCTGCTGCTTCTTCTTCTCTCGGTTTACTGGCGGACCGCACACGACTTTGACGTGCATGCCGCCACCTGCTGTACGAGAGTGTAACATCATGTCGTTTTACCCTATTTCTTAAATTCCACCCATCAACTTTGTGCCAGATAAGAAAGTAAAGAGTGCCTTCCTGGTGATTTTAATCCCCCCCCCCTCTGTTCCCAGCATCCCCATCAGATTCCACTCCCGCCCCGCTTCTCGGACTTTACCCTGTGACCTTTCTCTTTCCATCTCATACATGTTACTATGTAGTGTTACATGTCCAGCGGTTTCTTTAAGTCCACTTATCAGAGTCCCTTTCCCCATTACAAACCAAGTGCCATTTAATCCTGTGTGATGCAGTCTTAGTCTTGTTACAATGATGCCCTCCTTCTGTTCCTTTCTTCATGATTCTTTCTTACGACAGATTTTTGTAATACCCCCTCCCCCTTTTTTTCTGGCTTTCCTCCCACGCTTTCTGCCATATCGCCGTTCCTTTCCTCTTAATCCCTGCTTTTTCTTCTCCTTTTCCAAGTGGACCTGATGCTGTTATTTCCTTCTGCAATGCCCTTTTTGCTAGTTTATCTGCACACTCATTCCCGTTCAGTCCCTCATGTGCTGCCTGGTACCCAGCAGAACTGCACGTCTACACCACCTCGGTGTAGTCTCAGCAGATTACGGTGAAGTTCAGCGATTAAATCTTCTCTGACAGTTTAGTTGACTGTATACTTTAAAAGACTGCCACTTGTACTAGCTGCAGATAGATACACTAGACCCCTCTAGAGTGTGTCATAATGATTCCGGATCCATCCATATTCACCTCAATGGACACATGGACTGGGCTGTACAGAGTTATCCTCCAACAAACCAATCAAGCCACAGCTAGCTTAGCACAATGTGTCCACTTCTTCTGCATTTTTTATGATTTGAGTGTCCCTTCTGACTCTCTCCTCCACCTCCGTCCTCATACCTACCTCATTTAATACCATGGTTCATCATATCATACAGGTAATATCAGTTAATCCAGCTTCTAATATGGCTTTTTTTTAAAGTTGTAAACATTAAGGGGGATATAAACCTTTATGAATGTGAGCACAGAGTTGTTTTCTTGCAGGCCATATTCCAGGCTCAGTCAGGTTCGGCTCTGAGATGTGTTGGTCGGAGAAGGATAACTCAACATCGGCACCATAGCTGTTAGTATATTTATATATATATATATATTAATTAATTTTAACATATAAAAAGATACTCCATGTTCCATCTCAGTATTACAACATTCATTCAGTATTCAACATATCGTAAAGACAGACTCATTGGCAAACAAGATTCAGGAGTCCCGCTCATCTTTCCACACACTGAACGTGACTGGATCCAGATGTGACTTGAAAGCGACTGGATCCAGATGTGACTTGAAGGGCTCAGAATGACATCGACACTCTAGGAGTCTTTAGCTCAATGGACAGACATCACAACTAACTGTTAAATGCCTCCTTCAGATCTACTACATCATTAAAGGAGTTTGCTTACCTTTCCTACTATGCTATCGGTCTAAAAAACAAAAATCTCTGTACCATCCCCAATGACCCAAATCACCTTTACCCCTTTTCCACTGCATGGCTCTACTGGGCTCTACTCTGATCGACTCTACTCGCTTTACTTGGTGGGATGTGGTTTTCCACTGCAGATAGGGTCCCCTCACGGTTCCCACCCTCAGGCGCTAGGATTGGCCAGATCTGCCTGTCAGTCAAGGCCGATGCGAACGCGCAACAACCCTAACCCTAGCCACGTTTGCTAGCTAACTGTTAGCCATTAGCCACGTTTGCAACCAAGCTAACTGTGCAAACTTAACTGTGTACGGTAAGCGAATATTTTTTTTCCTAGGATGAATCCGGAAAGTTGACCGACAGGCAGATCTGGCCAATCCTAGCGCCTGAGGGTGGGAACTTTCCAGATTAATCCTAGGGAAAGAGTGTTGGCTGACGGAGAATGCCCGCGGGTCGTTTGTGGGCGTGGTGACCAGTTGTTCCTCCCTTGTCTCGCAGCGCCCCACGTCACGTCAACCAGCCCAGCTCTGAATGTGCTCACATGAACAATAGTAGTGTCACTAAGAGACTCGCTGACGACACGTCATGTGTCACATGGATACATTATCATCTATCATAACACTCGCTTTGCATTTCCTGTTATAAACACAGCTGACCAGTTTCTCTCTGACCAATCAGTGGTCAGATTTTAATTATATTTAAATAAATATAAATAAATTGTATTTACATTTTTGCTTATATTTTATTTATTTATATTTAAATTTAATATTTTCTATTTATTTTATAAGATTTTATTTATATTTAAATAAATATACATATATATTTATATTTATCCATCCGTTGTCTTAACCGCTTATCCCGCTCTCAGGGTGGCGGGGATGCTGGAGCCTATCCCAGCAGCCATTGGGAGGCAGGCGGGGAGACACCCTGGACAGGCCGCCGGGCCTTTTATTTATTCATAGTGGTATTTTCATGTCACCTTTTAGTATGGGCTCAGCTCAGCTCCCTTGGAACCTCGACGGAGGTGGTACCAAAGAAAGTACCTGGTACCAGGTACTATCCCTGACTTTTGCCCAATGGAAAACCAAAGAAAGCGAGTAGAGCTGGGTTGAGGCGAGCCGGTACCATGCAGTGGAAGAGGGGTATTTGTAACACGTTAATTGCCAAATTAAGGATTTTAATCTCAGGTGAGTAAATACTCTTCCATAGACGATACTAAACAGTCATGATTTTCCTGGTTAAAAACTGAATGTTCATGCTCTTGTGACTAAGTTGAGCATCCCATCGAGGCAAATGTCCTGTCTGCGCCATCTTGCATGGCTGCCATTAACAACTTGAATTCATTTCATTCTCCCATAATGCATTTCACTGCCTGAAAAGGAAAACCACTGGTAAATACAGGAAGAAGACAGGCATTGGTGGGACAAGCATTTGTGCGTTTAAGCTGATCACTGACAGCAGTTAGGCAGAAGGAGTGGGCGGGGCAAAGGGGCGGGCGAGAGGGCGGGGCTCTCAGATGTAGTACTGGTGAGCGGCCAAGTTATCCATAAACGGTCGGACAATGTAGTCTGTGGAGAAGTAGAAGACCAGACCGAACGTGATGGAGATGGGCAGAGCCGGCAGGGCTTTCTTAAATATGGCCAGCAGCAGCAGAGTGAGGCACAGCCCCTAGAGGACACACAGGGAACACAACAGTGGAATGAATATGTGCTTCCAAATATGGTTTTGGTTTCCCTTTCACCGAGACAGCAGTTTTAAAAGGGCGGGCCCATCCGTGTGGTGGAGGCTCCAGGTGCAAAATAGAAGAATGATCCAAGAGGGCTACGTCATTGAGACAAATTACACCCAAACATAAACAACAATGGCACCTTGTTCCATCCATCCATCCATCCATCATTTTAACCGCTTATCCTGCTCTCAGGGTCCCGGGGATGCTGGAGCCTATCCCAGCAGTCATTGGGCGGCAGGCGGGGAGACACCCTGGACAGGCCGCCAGGCCATCACAGGGCCGATACAAATTCACACCTGGGGACAATTTAGTACGGCCGATTCACCTGACCTACATGTCTTTGGACTGTGGGAGGAAACCGGAGCACCCGGAGGAAACCCACGCAGACACGGGGAGAACATGCAAACTCCCCACAGAGGACGACCCGGGACGACCCCCAAGGTTGGACTACCTCGGGGCTCGAACCCACGACCTTCTTGCTGTGAGGCGACTGCGCTAACCACTGCAGCCACCGTGCCGCCCTGGCACCTTGTTACAGTGGCAAACCTGTGAGGGTTGTGAGACCTGTGGTTCCATGGTGAGGTGACCGTGGGCTCCCAACACCGCATTTGATTGACACTACTGTGCAGATGCCACTCTTGGGCTGTTATGGCACCGCCGCAAATTAAAGGCATGAAACCCCAGAGCACGCAGACAAATCAGGCACGGAGGTAAGTAAACATGTTTACTTCCTCTGACTTTCACCGGTACGAAGGCAGCAGACAGAAGGTCGACCATGGAACTGGATTCGCTAGGAGAGTAAAACGAGCGCTTGTTGGCATTACTGAGAAGAAGAACATTACGTTGGAGGAGGAGACAGTCTGGGACACCGCTGATCATGTTGAGGCAGGAGGACGGGGGGGTGTCTGCTAAATGCAGGACGGCTGAACTGCCAGGCGGCAGCGTCGGAACATGTCGCAGGAAAGCGGCCCAGACAGACCAATCAAAGCTCTTGCGGCATCCACGTAGCCTGCATAGTTTCGACGTGTTTACATTTTTGAGGAGGCCGCTATCGTCTACGGCGGCGCCCAGTCACGTCGACGCAGAACCATAAATCAAACCAGCACATGCTTGCATAGTAATCACTCCTCCCGCATCATGTGACTCTGTTCTGTAGTACGGTTACCGCAACACAACCAGCCACCATTCATCATTACTGCCATGGCGTTTGACAGTTCTGCCGTGTCACATCTTGCCTGCATGGCCCTCTTGGATCAGTCTAGAGCTGTGACTGGACCACCCACTTTCAGAGGGGGCCCACCTGTTTGACTTCACTCTTAATGAGAGAGTGGCCACATCCAAATTCACGACACCAATTTTATCTGCTCCAGACATCGCTCATGTTTGCACACAATTGCTTCTAGACTTGACAGCTGCGTTAGATCTGTCTCCAACGCTTTCTGAAGTGAGCAGCAGGTCCGCAGCTCCACTTCGCCACGCTCCTCTCAACCGTCTGTGCAAATCTCAAACCTCCGAAACCCAAATATTCTAAAGTTAAATTCAAACAAGTTAAGAGATTTCCCAGATCCACGTTAGTGACTTGAACATGCATGTGCCAAAACAAGCGCCGATGACTGGAAACTGGCACGATGTGAGTCGTCAAGAAGCTAAGTCAGGGGGCGTCCGGGGAGTGTGGCGGTCTATTGTGTTGCCTGCCAACACAGGGATCGCCGGTTTGAATCCCTGTGTTAGCGCCGGCTTGGTCAGGCATCCCTACAGACACAGTTGGCTGTGGTCTGCGAGTGGGAAGCCGGATGTGGGTATGTGTCCTGGTCGCTGCACTAGCGCCTCCTCTGGTCGGGGGGAGTAGCGTGATCCTCCCACGCGCTACGTCCCCCTGGTGAAACTCCTCACTGTCAGGTGAAAAGAAGCGGCTGGTGACTCCACATGTATGGGAGGAGGCATGTGGTAGTCTGCAGCCCTCCCCGGATCAGTAGAGGGGGTGGAGGAGCAACCGGGACGCCTCGGAAGAGTGGGGTAATTGGCCAAGTACAATTTGGGAGAAAAAGGGAACCCCCCCCCCCAAAAAAAGAGGCTCAGTCTGACTTGGGCATTGTGGTTGCTCAGCCTGGTGGGGGGGGCTATCATGTGGGGTCGCAGCGCCCTGAGGTCAGACCTTCCCCTGCATGTCTTGGTCTATTCATCGTCACGCTATACTTCCTGTCTACCTTCACTGACCCGCCTGAGAAAAGCTGAAACCAAGTCTTTTTTAAAAAGCAAACTTACAATGAGAATGGCCACAAAGCAGGCGATAGTGGTGTTCCAGTCTCCTCCAGTGGCGGCTGCTTTACCCACCAGCACGCTGTAAAAGATGAAATCCCCCAGTCCGAGCTTCACTCCTCCTGAACACACACACACACACACATGCACAGCAGCTGACCAGTAGGTTTCATCACTTCATCGTCGACACTGGAGTTTGTATTCCTTCAAATGTCCCGCTCATGTACTCGTGTCTTTACGGTTTGCGTCCCACTAAGAGCGGTTCTGTATGTGTACATGAGGGCTACACAAATAAATCTGACTTGACTTGAGTAACGGCTGCTACAAGCCCACTTACTGTCCTCCTCCAGATCCTCCTCTGTGGAGTAGGACCTGGACCTTTCAGAGGACCCTCTGGACTCTGGCTCTGGTGTCCCGTCCCTGTCCAGCATGCCGTCGTCACTCTGCTGGGCCTCTTCATCTGAGACACAAAATACCCACTGTCACCAGTGACAACCCCAACATGGCGGCGACCAAAAGTCGATGACGTCAGAAGTAATGCAACTCTAGGAAACTGATCCAGAATGGCAACAGAGAAATATTCCTCATTCAGGAAGTTATCATTTATGATTATCATTTTACTCTGTTCAAAAGTAAGGTTTAAATAATGGTAACACATGACAGCAAAACGTTCAGTCCATGTCAATGTAAAGTTAGAATACGGAGTAGGGATCGACCGATTATCGGTACGGCCGATTATCGGCTTTAGCTATTCATCATTTTTCACATTATCGTTATCGCCACACTTTTATTTTTTCATTCACTGCAACTGAATCTCTACTACTATTACTACTACCAATTCTGGCTGCTCCCGCCAGGGGTCGCCCCATGAATATCAGCCCCAAATATCGGCAATCGGCCTTCATAACTTACCAACAATCAGCATCGATCCTGAAAAAAAAACAACACATCGGTCGACCCCTAATATGGAGTCTAATCTGGGATTCTGATCATTTTAGAGAGACAGACTCGAATCAGTGATGAGCTGTAAACACAGTTCCTGTAAACAGCTGATTAAACGAATGGCAGGAACGTATCAGCTACTTTAACAGGATGAACAGGATGCGACGAACCATCCGTCTCACCGTACAAGTGCCACCAACAGAATGCTGAGGATGTCACCCGGCGGTGTTCGTGGGGCACCCCCGGCCCTTTTAAAAAGAAAATTGTTGGAACGAAGATGAAACCCTGACCTCACGCAGCATACCTGTATCGTGACTGGCAGGGTCCGCGTTTGTGGGAGGGTTGGCCATGCCCACCATCCAAACCATGGCAGCTGCAAGACAACATAGGACTCTTCAGACATTGGAAACAACTGTCAAAATCACAGCACTGACTGAAGGGATTTGCTGAGAGTTCCCTCAAGACTGTCAACGTCCTGAACAAGATGCTCTGACAGTAGCGAGAGCTCCTGGACTACGCTTATGTTCTACAGAAGAGAAAACGGTCAGCTTACGTCAAATGGTTCAAATCACACAAATTAGCGTCTCCCGATTACCCCACTCTTCCGAGCCGTCCCGGTCGCTGCTGCACCCTCTCTGCTAATCCAGGAGGGCTGCAGACTACCACATGTCTCCTCCCATACATGTGGAGTCGCCAGCCGCTTCTTTTCACCTGACAGTGAGGAGTTTCACCAGGGGGACGTAGCGCGTGGGAGGATCACGCTGTTCCCCTCAGTTCCCCCTCCCCCCTGAACAGGCACCCCGACCAGAGGAGGCGCTAGTGCAGCGACCAGGATACATACCCACATCCGGCTTCCCACCCGCAGACACGGCCAATTGTGTCTGTAGGGACGCCCGACCCAAGCCAGAGGTAACACGGGGATTCGAACTGGCGATCCCCATGTTGGTAGACAACGGAATAGACCGCCATGCTACCCAGACGCCCGAAGCGACAGGATTGAGCAGAAGAAACGCATCAGGGGAGAGCAGAAGCTTAGTTCTGGCAAACAAGTCAAGGAACTTCCTGCGAAGCCTTACGTCTATCTTTTGAAAGAATGTCCAATGTGTCTGTACCTGAAAAGAGCACTTCCCCAAACACAACATCCTGCGCATACAACCAGCAAATGACAGGACACTTTCTCACGCCTGGTTCAGAAGCACGAGGCCAGAGTGAACGTACAGGAGTAAATGAGGGCGGGGAATATGGGCTCGTTGCGCTCCTGGGCTGTTTCCACCAGCATCCTGAGGGGACCTTTAGGACTCAGAACGGCGATCAAGTCTGGAGAGGAACAAATGAATAAAAATTAATAATCACAAAGAGAAGAAACCCGTCTGGAAACGGATTTAGCAAGACATTGACATCTGGGGTATTGATCCGGCGGAACATGGTACCACAACCAGGACACATACCCACATCCGGCTTCCCACCCGCAGACATGGCCAATTGTGTCTGTAGGGACGCCCGACCAAGCCGGAGGTAGCACGGGGATGCGAGCCGGCGAGCCCCCGTGTTGGTAGGCAACGGAATAGACCGCCACGCTACCCGGACGCCCCCAAACAATGTATTTTTAAACAGAACTGACAGCTGTTTTGTTCAATAAATGTGACATATTTATTCAAAGTTTTTCATGCTAAATAGTGAAACCCTGAATCCATACTGGACCTACTATGGCCCTGACACACAAGATGTGGTTCTGTTTGTGTAGAGCGTGCTCTCTGTAAGTGGCCCAGAACCAAATATCTTTGGTCTCTTTACCGGCATGACATCTGCCGTTCCTGTGCAAGACCAGGCAGCACTCATCTCAGTTCAGGGTTGCACAAGGTCACCGGCTGCCGTGGGCGGTTTCCCCAGTGGAAAACGTTATCAAAGGTACACGTGTGTTACAAACTCAACACTGTCAATGTTCTGTCAGCACAAAACGAAACCACAGCGCGCCCAAGGGGCCGATCACTAATCGATAACAGAGTGAAGAGATGGAGTCCATGTCCAGCCATGCAACGTTTCTCCTGGCATCAAATTACAAGCTGACCTCTGGTCAGTTGTGGGGTCATATGAGCACATACTTCTATGAACTTTGAGTTATTATGCTACACCATAGAGGAGGATTTGCTTCACCGAGTCATGAAATCAGACGCACCCCTCTGCTGGAGACAGGCGGCGAAGTGCCAGGTACCAGTTGGCTGTTTAAATGACACCTCCGTGACTAGTCGGTACTGTATTGTTCAGCACATCTAGCTCACACAGAAGAGAAACAACCAGTCCACGTAGCATGAGAAGGTCTGTACTGACCGTAGATGGAGATGGCACCCAGGATGACCCAGGCTGACCACTCAGGCAAGTACTTGATGAAGATGAGGGCCATGAGGGCGCTGATGATGATCAGGTAGGCCTGCTGGAGCTGCAGCGGGCCCTTCCAGTGGATACAGATCATGCCTACCGCCCCGAAGTTCCAGATAATGATGGCCACTGTGGGGTAGTCCATGGCGACGTTGTACGTCTTAAACACCTCCCTACAGGGGGGAAGAGAAACCCATTCAACATGTCCTAGCAGTGTTTCAACACCTTTCCTGACAAGAGAAATGCAACAGGAAATGACAACCCTGAGGCCTCATATTCTTATGCAACACACTCATGGAAAAATCCTACCAGATGGGAACCATTAACATGAGTGAAGACCTACAACAATCTCCACAACTTGGGTATTTGTGACCTAACTCCCGTCTTCAAGTTCCCCTCTGTAAGTCTAACGCTCATGAGAACTTCTGCGGCTGGGAAGACTAACTGCTTCTTGGTTTGGCCACCCTACCCACAAATCCTTTGGCCATCCCCGTCAGCAGAGTCAGGATGTACACAGGTGTGGCACGGGAGTAAAACCGTGAGATCAGCCGCCTGTCGAGAACAACGCAAATCTATTCCTCCGCCAGTGGAATGACGTTGGAGGGGAGGACAAAATTCTTTGGAAAACAGTGTGAGACACAAGAGGATGTAATGGACCATGAGGTCCACTGTGTATTACTACCTGTAATACACACTGAGACACAGAGGATGTAATGGACCATGAGGTCCACTGTGTATTACTACCTGTAATACACACTGAGACACAGAGGATGTAATGGACCATGAGGTCCACTGTGTATTACTACCTGTAATACACACTGAGACACAGAGGATGTAATGGACTATGAGGTCCACTGTGTATTTATACCTGTAATACACACTGAGACACAAGAGGATGTAATGGACCATGAGGTCCACTGTGTATTACTACCTGTAATACACACTGAGACACAGAGGATGTAATGGACTATGAGGTCCACTGTGTACTTACAGCCTGTAATACACACTGAGACACAGAGGATGTAATGGACCATGAGGTCCACTGTGTATTACTACCTGTAATACACACTGAGACACAGACGATGTAATGGACTATGAGGTCCACTGTGTATTTACAGCCTGTAATACACACTGAGACACAGAGGATGTAATGGACTATGAGGTCCACTGTGTATTACTACCTGTAATACACACTGAGACACAGAGGATGTAATGGACTATGAGGTCCACTGTGTATTTATACCTGTAATACACACTGAGACACAGAGGATGTAATGGACTATGAGGTCCACTGTGTATTACTACCTGTAATACACACTGAGACACAGAGGATGTAATGGACTATGAGGTCCACTGTGTATTACTACCTGTAATACACACTGAGACACAGAGGATGTAATGGACTATGAGGTCCACTGTGTATTACTACCTGTAATACACACTGAGACACAGAGGATGTAATGGACCATGAGGTCCACTGTGTACTTATACCTGTAATACACACTGAGACACAGACGATGTAATGGACTATGAGGTCCACTGTGTATTACTACCTGTAATACACACTGAGACACAGAGGATGTAATGGACTATGAGGTCCACTGTGTATTTATACCTGTAATACACACTGAGACACAGAGGATGTAACGGACCATGAGGTCCAATGTGTATTACTACCAGAAATACTATCAGTAATACACAGTGAGTTAGCAGGTCATGCTCTTGTCTCCAGTAAAGTCCCAAAACAGCAGACTTACTACAGTGTCCAATAAGCAGTTGAAGTCGTTCAGAACAAAAACTCTCATGCTGGGCGTCCGGGTGGCGTGGCGGTCTATTCTGTTCCCTACCAACACAGGGATCGATGGTTCAAATCCCCGTGTTGCCTCCGGCTTGGTCGGGTGTCCCTACAGACACAATTGGCCGTGTCTAGCGCCTCCTCTGGTTGGTCGGGGAGCCTGTTCAGGGGGGAGGGGAACTGGGGGGACTAGCGTGATCCTCCCACATGCTACGTTCCCCTGCTGAAACTCCTCACTGTCAGGTGAAAAGACTCCACATGTATGGGAGGAGGCATGTGGTAGTCTGCAGCCCTCCCTGGACCAGAAGAGGGGGTGGAGCAGAGACCGGGACGGCTCGGAAGAGTGGGGTAAATGGCCAAGTACAATTGGGGAGAAAAAAGGAGACCCCCCCCCCAAAAAAAGAAAGAACTTTGTACTGATCTTCCTGTGGAGGAGTTTCAATGAAAGTGCTGTATAAAGTGCAGTCCATTTCGACACTCATGTGGATTAGAACCACCGCAGGTCACAGTAATGGTGGCCTCTTGTTCCATCCCAGACTCAGGAAATAAAACCCTGAACCCGAACCGGGGTTCGTACCCTGCCTGCTCTGCTCACTTCGCTAAACACGGACCGGACACTTCCATCGCCTCTGTCACATGTGTGCACGTGTCAGTGTAACGACTCGTACACGAGTTAGAAACATGGCGTGGTGGACTTACCTCAGGTACATGAAGCTGAACCAGAAGAGCAGCATGAGGGAGGAGAGGATGAGCCAGCCGTGGATGAACTATCACACACACACACACACACACGGCATTAGAATAAAATACTCTATACGTTTCATATACATAGCATTAGACCAAACATTGCTGACCTTGTAGCAGCGGTACTTGTAGAGCAGGACCAGCAGGATGGTCATGACAACGATGACGCTGATCATGATGATGGTGTTGAGAACGGAGTTGAGGAGACGGCGCCCGACAGACGGCGTGTCCTCCGTGAAGGGTGTGTAGATTCTGCCGGGTCAACAACAACAACAACAACGACCTCGTTGTCAACATTGTCTCTCTGATGGAAATGTAACAAGAAATTAGCAAAGACCGCTGAAGATATAGACAACGCTGACGCTGCAGGCCTCACTGCCCTGGCTGACCAGAGGAGGCGCTAGTGCAGCGACCAGGACACATACCCACATCCGGCTTCCCACCCACAGACACGGCCAATTGTGTCAATAGGGACGCCCGACCAAGCCGGAGGTAACACGGGCATTCAAACCAATGACCCCCGTGCTGGTGGGCAACGGAATAGACCGCCACGTCACCCGGACGCCCCCACACAATCTCTTTATCAACAGGTGGACTCCAGAGAGTGTAAACCCCGAGTTCCATATCTACGTGAAAGCAGAAGGACGGGCGACTCACAGCTGCTGACCACTCTTCTCGGTGTAGAAGCTGACGGACTTGATGGTCGTCACCACCACGACCATGCAGAGGGTGACGGGGATGAACAGCATGATGACATGCTTGGCGCCGTACTTCAGAGTCAGCTCCTCCTCGTCCAGGTCAGCGTCGCGCTCGCCGGCACCACGGTCCACTCTAGACCCGGCCCTGCTCTGCTCCCCATCACGCTGCTGTCAGGAACACAAAACAAAAATGTGAAGACTGGTTTTGGAAACTGTACTTGCCCAGAGGAGAAACTACCACATATGCAGGTAATGCAGCTGCATTGGGGTCTGGAACAGTTCAGGGCCCACATGCATGGACCCCTCTTTACCTCACCACTACTGTACCAAAGAGCTCAAGCACTGAGTCTACGGTACACGGTGTGTTCAGAAATGTGCAGAGTGTGCCCACGCGTAATTATAGATGTGCGTACTACTGCGTAGCAAAATCCACGAAGACTTAGCTAGCTGGCCAAGTGTCAAGACCCTGCACAGCGAAAAGCCCAAACAGCGCCCCTATGATGTAAGTAGAACTTATTTATTATTTATTTGACCAATAATCAACCTACACTTGTGTTTTGTGTTCATAAGGCCTACGAGCAGACATGACTAATGTTGTCTATGTGCGCCATCACCAATTATGTTTTCATCTGTTATGGTGCTCTTGACACCAGATGTTGTTCAGTAGTCTAGTTCATCACTATCTTGACACCAGATATTGTTCAGTAGGCTAGTCGATCACTATCTGACACCAGATGTTGTTCAGTAGGCTAGTTTATCACTATCTTGACACCAGATGTTGTTCAGTAGGCTAGTCCATCACTGTCTTGACACCAGATGTTGTTCAGTAGTCTAGTTCATCACTATCTTGACACCAGATGTTGTTCAGTAGGCTAGTCCATCACTATCTTGACACCAGACGTTGTTCAGTAGGCTAGTCCATCACTATCTTGACACCAGATGTTGTTCAGTAGACTAGTCCATCACTATCTTGACACCAGATGTTGTTCAGTAGTCTAGTTCATCACTATCTTGACACCAGATGCTGTTCAATAGGCTAGTCCATCACTATCTTGACACCAGATGTTGTTCAGTAGTCTAGTTCATCACTATCTTGACACCAGATATTGTTCAGTAGGCTAGTCGATCACTATCTGACACCAGATGTTGTTCAGTAGGCTAGTTTATCACTATCTTGACACCAGATGTTGTTCAGTAGGCTAGTCCATCACTGTCTTGACACCAGATGTTGTTCAGTAGTCTAGTTCATCACTATCTTGACACCAGATGTTGTTCAGTAGGCTAGTCCATCACTATCTTGACACCAGACGTTGTTCAGTAGGCTAGTCCATCACTATCTTGACACCAGATGTTGTTCAGTAGACTAGTCCATCACTATCTTGACACCAGATGTTGTTCAGTAGTCTAGTTCATCACTATCTTGACACCAGATGCTGTTCAATAGGCTAGTCCATCACTATCTTGACACCAGATGTTGTTCAGTAGGCTAGTCCATCACTATCTTGACACCAGATGCTGTTCAGTAGGCTAGCCCATCACTATCTTGACACCAGATGTTATTCAGTAGGCTAGTCCATCACTATCTTGGCATCAGATATTGTTCAGTAGGCTAGTTCATCACTATCTTGACACCAGATGCTGTTCAGTAGGCTAGTCCTTCACTATCTTGACACCAGATGTTGTTCAGTAGACTAGTCCATCACTATCTTGACACCAGATGTTGTTCAGTAGGCTAGTTCATCACTATCTTGACACCACATGTTGTTCAGTAGCAGTGGAGTAAGTTTCACTTGAACAATGGGGGGACACATTTAGCGGGGGGTCAGGGGGTCCTCCCCCTGGAAATTTTGAGCATCACACATTTAATTTCCTGCATTTCAGTGAATTTGTATGCACCAATTTGCTCTTTTTCTACATCAACTTATTGTGGAAATGTCTTATTTATGTAAAAGAAAAACAACTTTCAGATAGGCTAGCCTATCGGATATCTTCTGTTACTTTCCTCTTGCTCATGTTGACTCTGTGAAGGAAAGTAGTAGATGCATTTGAACTAATACAATACCCTTGGCACAAATTGGTTTGTAGATGTACCTATTATGTTATCTCATGTGCCCGAAATTATCAGTTTAAGTTCATTTAAGCTAACATAAACGTCTAGGGGCTACTGTTAGCAAGCTAGCTAGCTCGTGAGGGGGTCTGAACTGATGACCCCAAACACAAGTTATACACTAGATAAGGCTATAATTCATCCGGAAATACGTAAGAAAATCTAACTCGGAAACCCCAAAGGTAAGAAAGGGTGGTGTACTGGGCTAGACGAGCAAGCTGGCTAGCTACGTTACTTACACTTGCTTACACCATCATTCATGCTCCGGTCTCCTGGTTGTCAGGAGCAACTGCGAGACAGCAACGAGGTCGGCAATCCCAGTGGCAAGGTTAACATGGTATGGTCCAAGCATAGGGGTGTAGGAAATCGTTGGAAAACAAGTATGAATGACATTTTAAGTAGTTCGGCTGTCTGTGTTGTTATTTTACCTTTTTTGGCAAGGGAGTTAAGATTATCATGCATGATATATTTTTGGGGGGGACAAATTCACCTCTTCTAAATATTGAGGGGGACATGTCCCCCCTGACCCCCCCATAAGTTACGCCTGTATTCAGTAGGCGAGTCCATCACTATCTTGACACCAGATGTTGTTCAGTGGGCTAGTCCATCACTATTCTGACACCAGATGTTGTTCAGTGGGCTAGTCCATCACTATTCTGACACCAGATGTTGTTCAGTAGGCTAGTCCATCACTATTCTGACACCAGATGTTGTTCAGTAGGCTAGTCCATCACTATTCTGACACCAGATGTTGTTCAGTAGGCTAGTCCATCACTATTTTGACACCAGATGTTGTTCAGTAGGCTAGTCCATCACTATCTTGACACCAGATGTTGTTCAGTAGGCTAGTCCATCACTATTCTGACACCAGATGTTGTTTAGTAGGCTAGTCCATCACTATTCTGACACCAGATGTTATTCAGTAGGCTAGTCCATCATTATTCTGACACCAGATGTTGTTTAGTAGGCTAGTCCATCACTATTTTGACACCAGATGTTGTTCAGTGGGCTAGTCCATCACTATCTTGACACCAGATGTTGTTCAGTGGGCTAGTCCATCACTATTCTGACACCAGATGTTGTTTAGTAGACTAGTCCATCACTATTTTGACACCAGATGTTGTTTAGTAGGCTAGTCCATCACTACCTTTCTCTTATGGTGCTCTTGACACCAGTTCATCACTATCTTGAAACCAGATGTTGTTAAGTAGGCTAATCCATCATTATCTTGGCCTTGCTATCATGACTCCTCTTCTATAGCATGGTGGTCTGCTAGTAATAATTCATTTAGGTGTCAGCTGTGCAGTGCATCTCGCTGGTTCTGGTCATTTTAAAGCTGCATGCTTTCACCTTCAGTTGCTACTGACATTACATTATGTTATGTCTGACTGTGATTGGCCGGGCGGTGCCGCTTTGACCATCTTTCATTGTGGCCCAGCGCTGACTCATTATGCCGATGCAGTTGCTCATCATAATGTTGACAAGGTAGCTACAGCTGACTGGCAGGAAAGCCAGCCAGCGGAGGAACGACAGCATACTGACACACTGTTGCATGAACACACACAACAGGAATTTCACAGCTTCTCTCACCGTTACTTTGTTCTTTGACTGGTTAGTTGACCTTGAGCAGAGCTGATGCTCCTTTTTCAAATGATGCTGATCCTACTTTTTCAAAACTTAAAAAAATCTATAGTTCCATTTTTCCAGGGCCTGGAAATTGTATTTGTGTATGTACTGACTTTTCCAGGTTTCCCGTGACTATGAACCCTGTGTAGTGTGTTGATATCTTGACACGTCAAAATTTAGATTCGGGGGTTCTCAAAAATATAGAGAATCCCAGACAAGTATTCTCTGACTCAGCTGACCTCAAGTATGCTGGACTGTTCACAGACACAAGACATGACTTATAGTTTATTATAAAACTTTATCTACTTCTGTGGAGTTTCTGTTGAATTGAACCATGTACATGTCATGGGCCCACACACATCTGCTCACAGACTTGTGTTGTGTAAAAGTCTCTCCCCCTCATTTGGTTATTTCAGTGCCTTCATTACACTGACCAGTGTGTATCTGCAACAGAAGCTGCTCTTCAAAACTCTCCATGAAGATCTACCAGAATATACAGGTCATCACTGGCAGTTTAATGTGGGTGTAGAACTGGATCAGAGGTCCAAGTGCAAGGCTAGCTACATAGCCTTTTACACACCCAAGGTTAAATTTGATTACTGACTTTGCTCCAACTTTAAAACATCATGTAGGTCATTACTGACACTTAAAGAGGTGGAGAGGTTGTGACTGGAGAGAGGACTGCTATAATTTCTTTTCTCCGCAAATTGTACTTGGCCACTTACCCCACTCATTCGAGCCGTCCCGGTCTCTGCTCCACCCCCTCTGCCGATCCGGGGAGGGCTGCAGACTACCACATCTCCTCCGATACATGCGGAGTCACCAGCCGCTTCTTTTCACCTGACAGCGAGGAGTTACACCAGGGGGACGTAGCACATGGGAGGATCACGCTATTCCCCCCAGTTCCCCAACCGACCAGAGGGGGCACTAGTGCAGTGACCAGGACACACACCCACATCCGGCTTCCCACCCACAGACACGGTCAATTGTGTCAGTTGGGATGCCCGACTAAGCCGGAGGTAACACGGGGATTCGAACCGGCGATCCCCATGTTGGTAGGCAACGGAATAGACCGCTATGCCACCCGGAAACCCTTGGGCTCTGCTATAATTTAAGAATTATAGTCGTTCTCATATTCGTTACCGCCTCAAAAGTACACAAATCTGCTGTGTAGAGACTACTCCAAAGTAGTCCACCTTCAACGCAACACTTCTATTGTTTTTCTCAAAGGCGTCCTTAATGAAAATTAAATATACACATTTTACTAGTTAGCAAAGCTGGGCTAACTTTACTCATCTTTATCAATAAAGGCATAAGCGAGGGCGTGGGACGGGTTCAGACGAAGGACAATCTTAAATTCACCGTCTGCCTCATGTAACGCGTCAGCGAGCTACAGCCAGGTGACCCGCCTGGGCTCAAGCTTCTGCCTTTTACCCGCGTGGAGCCACGCTGGACGTCTTTAACACAGAAGAACTGTTGACATTTCAATCACTTTCACCGAACAAACCCGAACCCCCAAACCACGAACTGCTCATCTTCTGTCAGACGAGGAAATCTTATCGACGCCGACTTTCAGCTGAGAGAAAAGGGCCAAATTAAAGCAGACTTAGATCAGAATTAGATAATATAATGATCATATTATCAGCATAATTATATTATATATTATTATTATTATTATGGCCCTGTGATGGGCTGGTGGTCTGTCCAGGGTGTCTCCTGTGGAGTACAAAAATGTACTCCATATACACTCCGTATGTACTGTGTAGTTTTCCACTACTCTGTGTGTATGAAACTTCTCACTCACTGCAGACACACATACCAACTGTTACCATGCTTGCCTCCGATGGGGCCACATACCAACTGTTATCATGCTTGCCTCCCCGTTGCCACATCCCAGGAACTGCCTGGTACAGCAAAGACAGGTGCAACGGACCCACAGACACACACCGGACACAGGACATGATTAACGTAGATGTTTTCCTGCATTCCTTTGTAAGACAACACCTTGGTTAATGCAAGGAACATAGGGTATGAGGCGACGGACTGCTCTATAAAAAACCACTGCCTCCAGCTCAAGTTAGAGCATATCCTCACAGACTGACTTCTGTGACTATATGACTCTCCATCTGCCGATGCATTGAAGATTCTCTGTTTGCTCCAATATTTGTCCGATGATTATTCTTCCCAGAGGTTGCTGGGGCAAGGGCCCATTAAAAGGATAAGAAAAATCCACAACACTCCCCGCCTGCCGCCCAATGGCTGCTGGGATAGGCTCCAGCATCCCCGTGACCCTGACAGCAGGATAAGCAGTTTGGATAATGGATGGATGGATGGATGATTATTTTTACTATTATAAGATAATCTACTACTACCACTACTACTGCTTTTGGCTGCTCCTGTTAGGGGTCACCACAATAAGATAATAAGATAACTACAAACCCCAATTCCAATGAAGTTGGGGCGTTGTGTAAAACGTGAATAAAAACAGAATACAATGATTTGCAAATCTTTTTCAACCTATATTCAATTGAATACACTACAAAGACAAGGTATTTAATGTTCAAACTGATAAACTTTATTGTTTTTTGCAAATATTCACTCATTTTGAATGTGATGCCTGCAACACGTTCCAAAAAAGCTGGGACAGGGGCAACAAAAGACTGGGAAAGTTGAGGAATGCTCAAAAACCACCTGTTTGGAACATTCCACAGGGGAACAGGTAAACTGGAAACAGGTGAGTGTCATGATTGGGTATAAAAGGAGCATCCCCGAAAGGCTCAGTTGTTCACAAGACAGGATGGGGTGAGGGTCCCCACTTTGTGAACGACTGCGTGAGCAAATAGTCCAACAGTTTAAGAACAACGTTTCTCAACGTACAACTGCAAGGAATTTAGGGATTTCATCATCTCCAGTCCATAATATCATCACAAGATTCAGAGAATCCAGAGAAATCTCTGTACCTAAGCGGCAAGGCCGAAAACCAACACTGAATGCCCGTGACCTTCGACCCCTCAGGAGGCGCTGCATTAAAAACCGACATCATTCTGTAAAGGATGTTACCACGTGGGCTCAGGGACACTTGGGAAAACCATCGTCAGTTAACACAGTTGGCCGCTACATCTGCAAGTGCAAGTTAAAACTCTACCATGCAAAGCCAAAGCCAGATATCAACACCACCCAGAAACACCGCCGGCTTCTCTGGGCCCGAGCTCCTCTGAGATGGACTGACGCAAAGTGGACAAGTGTGCTGTGGTATGACGAGTCCACATTTCATATTGTTTTTGGAAATCATGGACGTCGTGTCCTCCGGGCTAAAGAGGAAAAGGACCATCCAGATTGTTATCAGCCCAGAGTCCAAAAGCCAGCATCTGTGATGGTATGGGGGGGGGGGGTGTTAGTGCCCATGGCATCATGGGTAACTTCCACATCTGTGAAGGCACCATTAATGCTGAAAGGTACATACAGGTTTTGGAGTAACATATGCTGCCATCCAAGCGACGTCTTTTTCAGGGACGTCCCTGCTTATTTCAGCAAGACAATGCCAAGCTACATTCTGCAGGTGTTCCACCAGCGGGGCTTCGTAGTAAAAGAGTGCGGGTACTGGACTGGCCTGCCTGCAGTCCAGACCTGTCTCCCATTGAAAATGTGTGGTGCATTATGAAGCGCAAAATACAACAACGGAGACCCTGGACTATTGAGCAACTGAAGCCGTACATCAAGCAAGAATGGGAAAGAATTCCACCTACAAAGCTTCAACAAGTAGTGTCCTCAGTTCCCAAACGCTTATTGAGTGTTGTTAAAAGGAAAGGTGGTGCAACACAGTGGTGAACATGCCCCTGTCCCAGCTTCTTTGGAACGTGTTGCAGGCATCAAATTCACAATGAGGGAATATTTGCAAAAAACAATAAAGTTTATCAGTTTGAACATTAAATATCTTGTCTTTGTAGTGTATTCAATTGAATATAGGTGGAAAAGGATTTGCACATCATTGTATTCTGTTGTTATTCACGTTTTACACAACGTCCCAACTTCACTGGAATCGGGGTTTGTATAACTAGTATCTGGAGAAAGGACAACAGGGCTCACAAAATACTTTTTACATCACTGAGATTGTACCTGTATCGTCTTTTCACCCATTATATTCTCTCTGAAGTTGTGTCATATCTAAGAGTCGCCACGAGCTCTGCATCAAGTAAGCTTCTTAGTAATGTGGAGAATTATTTGACAAATAAAGCTGACTGCGAAAGAAGTCAAGAATTGACCTTTACCCTTTTGGTCTCGTTGTCCGGGGGCGGCGGTTGGTGAGGGTCTGGCTGGTACGAGGGCACAGCCGGGTTCTCGGCCGGGACCAACGCCGTCCTCTCGTTGTAGGAGTCTTCCTCACTCTCTGAGGCACTCATTGTTGGATGGTTCACACAGTTCTGCAGGAAAAGACTAGACAGACAGGGTGCCATTTATCACCATTACTGTAAACTTCAGGTCTGCTGCTGCATAAACCAGCTTTGTGTGTGTGTGAGCGGTTGCAGGGGCTGGTATGTCGTCATATATCATTATCCACCTTGGCTTCCTTACTGGACAAAAATAGATCTTTAAAACAGAACAGAACATCCAAATGACAGCTGGCTAGCTGCCAGGCCTGCTGGTGGACAAGCTAGTATGCCGAGACAGACAAAGCACAATATTTGGGAGTCGGTGTATTAACTCTTCATCCTTTTAAGGGCCCTGGATGTTTGTATCTCCGGTGTTCTAATGATGAGCAGTGAAAATACCAAACCAAATCTCTCTCTCTCTCTCTCTCTCTCTCTCTCTCTCTCACACACACACACATCTTTTTCTTGTTATTTATTTTGTCCTATTGCTCCTAAGGTCAAAGAAACCCACTTTAAAATACTATCAGCAATGTACCCTGTTAGTGGTTTTCTTCACACAAGATTTCAGGTTAATACTGTTGGAGTATGGGGTACCGGGGCAGTTGCTACAAGCCATCTGGTTCTTGTATAACCAAAGTGAGAGCTGTGTCCGCATTCTCGGCACCAATTCAAACATGTTTTCGGTGGGTGTGGGACTCTGCCAAGGTTGTCCCTTGTCTCCCATTCTGTTTGTGATATTCATGGACAGGATCTCAAAGTGCAGCCAAGGCGAGGAGTGTCCGTTTTGGGAACCTCAGAATTGCATCTCTGCTCTTCGCAGATGATGTGGTTTTGTTGGCTTCATCAGGACGTGACCTCCAGCGCACACTGGGGCGGTTTGCAGCTGAGTGTGAAATGGCCGGGATGAGAGTCAGCACCTCCAAGTCTGAGGCCATGGTTCTCTACGGGAAATGGTGGATTGCTCCCTCCGGGTTGGGGATGAGTTGTTGTCTAAAGTGGGGGAGTTCAAGTATCTCGGGGTCTTGTTCACGAGTGAGGGTAGGATGGAGCGGGAGATTGACAGGCAGATTGGTGCAGCATCAGCAGTAATGTGGACGTTGTACCGGACCGTTGTGGTGAAGAGGGAGCTGAGCCGGAAGGCAAAGCTCTCAGTTTACCAGTCAGTCTTCATTCCAACCCTCACCCATGGTCATGAGCTTTGGGTAGTGACCGAAAGGGTGAGATGGCGGATACAAGCGGCTGAAATGAGTTTCCTCCAAAGGGTGTCTGGGCTCAGCCTTAGAGATAGGGTGAGGAGCTCGGACATCTGGAGGGAGCTCGGAGTAGAGCTGCTGCTCAGTCGCATCGAAAGGAGCCAGTTGAGGCAGTTTGGGCACCTGTTTAGGAGGCCTCCTGGGCGCCTCCCTTTGGAGGTTTACCGGCACGGCCAACTGGGAGGAGACCCCGGGGTAGACCCAGAACTTGCTGGAGGGACTACATGTCCAATCTGGCCTGGGAACACCTTGGGATCCCCCAGGAGGAGCTGGAGGGCGTTGCTGGGGAGAGGGACGTCTGGAGTGCCCTACTTAGCTTACTGCCACTGCGACCCCACCCCGGAGGAGCGGCTGATGATGAGATGAGATGTGATGAGATGAGATGAATGAATGAAAGAAATGTGAAGTGGATCCTTGCGTCTTTTGTTCTTCGGGGGCTGAAAGTGTTGGCCATCTATTTTTTGAATGCTCCTGTGCTGATTAGTTCTGGTCTGATGTTCATTGTCGGTTGTCTCTGAAGCTGGATGGCACACCTTCTTTTGCATATCGTGACATTATTTATTTTATGGACAATTTGGATGCAAAAATGTCAGACCTGGTTCATCTTGTAACTACTTTGGGTGAAGGACATCATATGCATACTTGTAAACGGAGTGGCACTACTCCCTCTTTCACCTTTTCCTTGCACAGCTTTGCCATCTACTTAAGTCACTGAAACCTATGGAGAAAATGAGCAGAAGGCTGAATCAGTGTACACATCTACAGCCCAGTCCTCGCTAGGTTAAGGTCTCTGGCCTCGCTGTCTAGTGCTCCGGTCACGCGACCCTGCTTGTGTTCTGCTTTGTGTTTTTTGATCTGTTTGTAAAATATTTAGTCTGTCTGATTCTTCACTGCTCTGATGTCCACTTGTATTATGTTCACACAATTGTACTGTGCCATCATTTCCACCACTGTTGTTCCCAGGCTTGTTGTGTACATTTTTCTTGTGTTAATAAAACACACACACACACACACACACACACACACACACACACACACACACACACACACACACACACACACACACACACAGAAGCTCCATTAGGAGACACATTTCAGTTTTCTAATTAACTAATACACCGACTGATGTTTCCTGATGAGTCAATACACCGACTGACGAGTTAATACACTGACTGACGAGTTAATACACTGACTGACGAGTTAATACACTGACTGACGATTCAATACACCGACTGACGAGTTAATACACCGACTGACGAGTTAATACACTGACTGACGAGTTGATACACTGACTGACAAGTTAACACACTGACTGACGAGTTGATACACTGACTGACGAGTTAACACACTGACTGACGAGTTGATACACTGACTGACGATTCAATACACTGACTGATGAGTTAATACACCGACTGACGAGTTAATACACCGACTGACGAGTTGATACAGTGACTGACAAGTTAATACACTGACTGACGAGTTAATACACTGACTGACGAGTTAATACACTGACTGATGAGTTAATAAACTGACTGACGAGTTAATACACTGACTGATGAGATAATACACTGACTGACGATTCAATACACCGACTGACGAGTTAATACACCGACTGACGAGTTAATACACTGACTGACGAGTTAATACAACCACCGACAAGTTAATACACTGACTGATGAGTTAACACACTGACTGACGAGTCAACCGACTGACGAGTTAATACACTGACTGACGAGTTAATACAACCACCGACAAGTTAATACACTGACTGACGAGTTAACACACTGACTGACGAGTTAATACAACCACCGACAAGTTAATACACTGACTGATGAGTTAACACACTGACTGACGAGTCAACCGACTGACGAGTTAATACACTGACTGACGAGTTAATACACTGACTGGCGAGTTAATACACCGAATGACGAGTTAATACACCGACTGGCGAGTTAATACACCGACTGACGAGTTAATACACTGACTGACGAGTTGATACACTGACTGGCGAGTTAATACACCGAATGACGAGTTAATACACCGACTGACGAGTTAATGCACTGAATGACGAGTTAACATACTGACTGACGAGTTAATGCACTGACTGACGAGTTAATACACCGACTGACGAGTTAATACACCGACTGACGAGTCAACACACTTAATGACGAGTCAACACACTGACTGACGAGTTAATACACCGACTGACGAGTTAATACACCGACTGACGAGTTGATACACCGACTGACGAGTCAACACACTTAATGACGAGTCAACACACTGACTGACGAGTTACTACACCGACTGACGAGTTACTACACTGAATGACGAGTTAATACACCGACTGACGAGCCAACACACTGAATGACGAGTTAATACACTGACTGGCGAGTCAACACACTGACTGACGAGTTAATACACCGACTGGCGAGTCAACACACTGAATGACGAGTCAACACACTGAATGACGAGTTAATACACCGACTGGCGAGTCAACACACTGACTGACGAGTTAATAAACCGACTGACGAGTTAATACACTGACTGACGAGTTAATACACTGATTGACGAGTTAATACATTGACTGACGAGTTAATACACTGAATGACGAGTTAATACACTGACTGACGAGTTAATACACTGACTGACGAGTTAATACACCGACTGACGAGTTAACACACCGACTGACGAGTTAATACACCGACTGACGAGTCAACACCCTGACTGGTAGTGGCTCAGTGCTGATGGTGGGCTAACAGACCAACCTGAAACCATATTCTTCACATGTTCTGTGAAGGACGTGGATGACTTCAGGCAGGCTTTACTGAAGTGATCTAAAAGGCGAAGCCCTACCTTTATCTCCTTTATCTCCTTTATCCCCTTTATTTATTGGGTTTCGACATTTGCAGAACTGATAAGGAAGCTAACACTTGGCCGCTTGCCGAGAGTCAAACAGGAAGTCTCGAGCTCGTCAGCTGACGCGGGACACACAGCACGTGATTCTCCCCTCTGACGTCAGCGTGTTGTGGAAGGCAGGACGCACCGACAGGCGTGGGGGGGGGGGGGGGGCGAGCTGCGGCCCGACACGTACGATCTCATCTGTACAGACAGTGTGTTCGCCACCACCGACGGAAAACATCACAACAGCTGGAAAAACAGCACACACACACACACACACACACACACACACACAGGACGGCAAATAATAACGCCTCTGGGGCCCACAATAGTCACATGGACTAGGAACCGTGGAACAAGCGCTTCAGGGTTGTGTGCGTCCGTGTGTCTGTGCGCTCTGCGTCCTTCATATATATATATGTGTGTGTGTGTATATATATATATATATATATACACTACCGTTCAAAAGTTTGGGATCACCCAAACAATTTTGTGTTTTCCATGAAAAGTCACACTTATTCACCACCATATGTTGTGAAATGAATAGAAAATAGAGTCAAGACATTGACAAGGTTAGAAATAATGATTTGTATTTGAAATACGTTTTTTTTTACATCAAACTTTGCTTTCGTCAAAGAATCCTCCATTTGCAGCAATTACAGCATTGCAGACCTTTGGCATTCTAGCTGTTAATTTGTTGAGGTAATCTGGAGAAATTGCACCCCACGCTTCCAGAAGCAGCTCCCACAAGTTGGATTGGTTGGATGGGCACTTCTTGCGTACCATACGGTCAAGCTGCTCCCACAACAGCTCAATGGGGTTCAGATCTGGTGACTGCGCTGGCCACTCCATTACCGATAGAATACCAGCTGCCTGCTTCTGCTCTAAATAGTTCTTGCACAATTTGGAGGTGTGTTTAGGGTCATTGTCCTGTTGTAGGATGAAATTGGCTCCAATCAAGCGCTGTCCACTGGGTATGGCATGGCGTTGCAAAATGGAGTGATAGCCTTCCTTATTCAGAATCCCTTTTACCCTGTACAAATCTCCCACCTTACCAGCACCAAAGCAACCCCAGACCATCACATTACCTCCACCATGCTTAACAGATGGCGTCAGGCATTCTTCCAGCATCTTTTCCTTTGTTCTGCGTCTCACAAACGTTCTTCTTTGTGATCCAAACACCTCAAACTTGGATTCATCCGTCCACAACACTTTTTTCCAGTCTTCCTCTGTCCAATGTCTGTGTTCTTTTGCCCATCTTAATCTTTTTCTTTTATTGGTCAGTCTCAGATATGGCTTTTTCTTTGCCACTCTGCCCTGAAGCCCAGAATCCCGCAGCCGCCTCTTCACTGTAGATGTTGACACTGGTGTTTTGCGGGTACTATTTAATGAAGATGCCAGTTGGGGACCTGTGAGGCGTCTGTTTCTCAAACTAGAGACTCTAATGTACTTATCTTCTTGCTCAGTTGTGCAACGCGGCCTCCCACTTCTTTTTCTACTCTGGTTAGAGCCTGTTTGTGCTGTCCTCTGAAGGGAGTAGTACACACCGGTGTAGGAAATCTTCAATTTCTTAGCAATTTCTCGCATGGAATAGCCTTCATTTCTAAGAACAAGAATAGACTGTCGAGTTTCAGATGAAAGTTCTCTTTTTCTGGCCATTTTGAGCGTTTAATTGACCCCACAAATGTGATGCTCCAGAAACTCAATCTGCTCAAAGGAAGGTCAGTTTTGTAGCTTCTGTAACGAGCTAAACTGTTTTCAGATGTGTGAACATGATTGCACAAGGGTTTTCTAATCATCAATTAGCCTTCTGAGCCAATGAGCAAACACATTGTACCATTAGAACACTGGAGTGATAGTTGCTTGAAATGGGCCTCTATACACCTATGTAGATATTGCACCAAAAACCAGACATTTGCAGCTAGAATAGTCATTTACCACATTAGCAATGTATAGAGTGTATTTCTTTAAAGTTAAGACTAGTTTAAAGTTATCTTCATTGAAAAGTACAGTGCTTTTCCTTCAAAAATATGGACATTTCAATGTGATCCCAAACTTTTGAACGGTAGTGTATATATATATATATATATATATATATATATAATAAATCAATAATAAATCAAGCCAACCACAGCAACCATAGAAAGAAAAAGATGAAGAAGAGAAGAGAAGAGGAGAGAGGAGAGGAGAGGAGAGGAGAGGAGAGGAGAGGAGAGGAGAGGAGAGGAGAGGGGAGGGGAGGGGAGGGGAGAGGAGAGGAGAGGAGAGGAGAGGAGAGGAGAGGAGAGGAGAGGAGAGGAGAGGAGAGGGGAGGGGAGGGGAGGGGAGGGGAGGGGAGGGGAGAGGAGAGGAGAGGAGAGGAGAGGAGAGGAGAGGAGAGGAGAGGAGAGGAGAGGAGAGGAGAGGAGAGGAGAGGAGAGAAGAGAAGAGAAGAGAAGAGAAGAGAAGAACATCCATCCAGCCATCCATTTGCCAAACCGCGTGTCCTGCTCTCAGGGTCGCGGGGATGCTGGAGCCTATCCCAGCAGTCACTGGGCGGCACGTAGAGGTGGGGGGAGAGGGAGGGGAGGGGAGGGGAGGGGGCATTAATCAGGAGACAGATATTGAAGAGAGTTAAAAAACCAAGGGCTGCCATCTGCCACAGAAGTTAGCAGAGTTACGACCTCTCTCACCGCGCGCCCGTGTGACACCCCCACACCAGAGTTACTGCATGAGGCTAATTTCTGTCACGTTGTGGAAGTAGCCTACGGCGGGACAAGGGAATGAGTCACCGGGAGGAGGACTGGGGGAGAAGGGGCACCTCCGAAGGGCTTTGCCCCCCCCCCCCGTTCAGCTGTGAACCTACTTCAACCCTAGGAGGCGCTCCCTTGCTGCCCCAGCGAGACGTCCACGTCTGAAACGTAGGCAGAGCAAATGTGGGGGTACCTCCTCTGAGAAACCTCCTGGCTCTTCTGTCTCCTTACGCCTGGCAGGCTTTCATCCGAACTCGGGGCGGAACTTGGATTCCTTTCAAGCATTGCCCAGTGAGCAGCAGGAAACGATGTGTTCCTGGCTCCTGAAGTGCTTCACACCAGATCCTGCAGCGTGGTCACTGATCCGGGCCAGTCACTGGTCACTCACCCGGCCCAGTCACTGGTCACTGACCCGGCCCAGTCACTGGTCACTCACCCGGGCCAGTCACTGGTCACTCACCCGGGCCAGTCACTGGTCACTCACCCGGCCCAGTCACTGGTCACTGACCCGGCCCAGTCACTGGTCACTCACCCGGCCCAGTCACTGGTCACTCACCCGGGCCAGTCACTGGTCACTGACCCGGCCCAGTCACTGGTCACTCACCCGGGCCAGTCACTGGTCACTCACCCGGGCCAGTCACTGGTCACTCACCCGGCCCAGTCACTGCTGACCGGTTTTCATCGTTAATGATTATTCTAATACTGGCCCAAAGTAGTTTTCATGCTCAGCCTGGCAGAAGCCTGGGCAGCTTCTTGTTTCCCTTTACTGACAGGAAAATATCTTCCATGCTGAAGTTCAGTGTGTAAAGCACAGGTGGTTGTGTCTGGTACATACTAATACGAGTACATACTAATACAAATACGGACTAAAACCAGTACATACTAATACGAGTACATACTAATACAAGTACATATTAATATGAGTACATACTAATACAAGTACAACCTAATAAAGGTACACACTAATACAATTACATACTCATAGGAGTACATACTAATACGAGTAGGGGAGATCGGGTATGGTCACAGTTTTACTCGTTTTTCAGCAACAGTACATAAAAGGTGTGTTGATGCTCAGTAATCCAGGCAAGAAACCGCAGAAGGTGAATCAGTTCATCAACGTTTACTGACAGAACTGTGTGATCACTCTCCTGAGTGACCTCCTCACTCACCTGACTGGCTGTGTCCACACCGACTGACTGGCTGTGTCCAGACCAACTGACTGGCTGTGTCCAGACCAACTGACTGGCTGTGTCCAGACCAACTGAGTCACCGTTCTGTGAGTAGTACACAAGAGTCATTTCACTATTAAATGAAAGCTTTAGTTCTTCAGTAGAAACGAGAATCCTCACAGTTTATTTCAGTAATTCTGACACGTTATTACAACAGACCCCACTGCATTGTTACAACAGACCCCACTGCATTGTTACAACAGACCCCACTGCGTTGTTACAACAGACCCCATCGGTTGTTACAGTAGACCTCACTACATTGTAACAACAGACCTCACTGCATTGTTACAACAGACCCCACTGCATTGTTACAACAGACCCCACTGCATTGTTACTGTTAAGGTTTGTAGAACGAACCCAATAGCGACAACACAAGACAAAGTAAAGCACCAACCTGGCAGGACTCGTAGAGGAGAGCCGGCCGGGCCTTGACAGAAGGGGGAGGCGCTTCAGGCGGAACTTGAGAATAGCTTCTTAAAAATGGGAAAACGTAAACTGCCCCCTTAATCCGAAAAGGAAAAAAAGTAAACTGCTCCTTTAAAGTCCGAAAGGGAAAAAACGTAAACTGCTCCTTTAAAGTCCGAAAGGGAAAAAACACAAACTGCTCCTTTAAAGTCCGAAAGGGGAAAAAACACAAACTGCTCCTTTAAGGTAGAAGTCCAACCGAGTAATAAGATCCACAGTGAGAGAGGAGAAATTAGAATATCAAAAACTTGATCTCAACTAGAAAATCACGATGGGAAAATCCAATGGGGAAAACACAAAGAGAGTTCTTCTCCGAACAAGCTCTCAAGGAGAACTGACACAAGGGAATAATCAAACAAGCAAAAACACGGAGAATACTACAATCTGTACTCCACCGGGAGACACAGAAATGTCACAAAACTCGAGACGAAGAATTTACTCACGGGACTGTTCAGGACGAACTCGCGACGAGTTCTGGAAAGCAAACAAACTTATACTAGAGTGGTTAACGAGTAGGTAGGCTGCAGGTGTTTCAGACGCGCCCTTCCCCCGCTCTCATTGCTGGTTGCCAGGTTGGTCAACAGACCGAGCCCTAACAGTACCCCCCCCCCCTCTACGGGAGCCACCAGGCGACCTGCCAGGCTTGTCAGGGTGACGGCGATAGAACTCAGCGAGCAGACCAGGGTCCATGATGAGCTGGCGGGATACCCAGCTTCGTTCCTCCACCCCATAGCCCTCCCAGTCAACCAAATACTGGAACCCCCGTCCCCTGCGTCGGACGTCCATCAGCCGACGGACCTTCCACTGTGGATGCCCATCCACAATCTCAGGGGGAGGCGGAGCTGGGGCCGGAGGCATAAGGGGGCTCTCGGAGACAGGCTTTACTCGGGACACATGAAAAACCGCATGGATCTTCATGGAGGCCGGGAGCTTAAGACGCACAACTGCAGGACTGGGTACTTCCTGGATCTCGAAGGGTCCAACGAACCGGGGATTCAGCTTCTTGGCAGAGGACTGAAGGGGGAGATCCTTGGTGGACAGCCAGACTCTCTGTCCGGGTTGGTAAGCTGGTGCTGTGGATCGGCGACGGTTAGCTCCTCGTCTGGCACGTTCCGTAGCACGGAGCAGCGCAGCCCTGGTGATCTCCCAGACACGACGACAGCGGTCCAGATGAGTCTGCACGGAGGGAACCTCCACTTCGGACTCCTGTGCAGAGAAGACGGGCGGCTGGTAACCCAGGGATGCCTCAAAGGGCGAGAGGCCGGTGGCGGAGCTGACCAGGGAGTTGACCGCATACTCGACCCAGGGGAGAAACTGACTCCAGGAGGTTGGCTTCTTGGCAGCGACGCAACGGAGAGCAGATTCCACACTCTGGTTCATCCTCTCAGTCTGTCCGTTAGTCTGCGGATGATATCCCGACGAAAGGCTGACCGAGGCGCCCAACCCCTTGCAGAAAGCACGCCACACACGGGAAACAAACTGGGGCCCTCTGTCTGACACAATGTCCTTGGGAAGTCCATGCAAACGGAAGACGTGGCTCATCAGGAGGTCAGCGGTTTCTGAAGCAGAAGGAAGCTTAGGCAAAGCCACCAGGTGAACACCCTTGCTGAAGCGATCCACCACCGTCAGGATCACTGTGTTGCCCTGAGACGGAGGAAGTCCAGAGACAAAATCCAACGCCACATGGGACCAGGGCCGACTGGGAATAGGAAGGGGCTGCAGCAGACCAGCCGGTGCCTGGTGAGAGGCCTTGCTGCGGGCACAGATGGTGCAGGCCATGACGAACTCCTTGACGTCCCTCCTCATAGTGGGCCACCAGAACCGTCGAGCTATGAAAGTGAAAGTGCGGTGGACTCCAGGGTGGCAAGCGAGCTGACTGGTGTGGCCCCATTTGAGGACCCGAGACCTCACTGAGTCCGGAACAAACAGTCGGCGAGGCGGCACGTTGCTCGGGGCTGGACTGGAGCGCAAGGCGCGCTTGACCACCGTTTCAAGGCCCCAGGTCACCACGCCAACGACCTTGGTCTCAGGGAGGACGGGACTTGGTTCCACCGTTACAGGTTCCTTAAGGTGTTGACGAGACAGAGCATCTGCCTTGGTGTTGCGGGAGCCAGGACGATAAGTCAGTGTGAAGTCGAACCGACTGAGGAAGCTGGCCCACCGTGCCTGCCGACCATTGAGACGTTTGGTTGCCCGGATGAACGTCAGGTTCTTATGATCAGTCCAGATGGTAAATGGATGCTCTGCCCCCTCCAGCCAATGGCGCCATTCCTCAAGTGCAGCCACTACAGCGAGAAGCTCCCGATTACCAACATCGTAGTTCTCCTCGGCGGGAAGGAACCGGCGGGAGAAGAACGCGCAAGGATGAACCTTCTGGTCGGCCTCTGATCGTTGGGAGAGCACAGCCCCCAATCCGGTGTCCGAAGCGTCCACCTCAACTATGAACTGCCTCTTGGGATCGGGATGGAGTAGGACGGGGGCACTGGTGAACCTCTCCTTGAGCGACAGAAATGCAGAGCGAGCAGCTGGGGACCAGACGAACGGCTGAGAGGGGGAGGTTAGACGGGTGAGGGTTCTGCTACAGAGCTGTAGTTTCGGACGAACCTCCTGTAAAAGTTCGCGAACCCGAGGAAGCCCTGCAGTTCCTTACGTGACTTAGGATCCGGCCATTCCACCACCGCTTTGATCTTGCGAGGATCAGCTCGAGTCTTGCCTCCCTCCACGATAAAACCTAAGTAGTCCACTGACTCAGAATGGAACAGGCATTTCTCAGCCTTGACGAACAGCCGGTTACGAAGGAGGCGTTCAGGAACCTGCCGCAGGTGCTGGACATGCTCCTCGAGGGACCTGGAGAAGATGAGGATGTCATCAAGGTAGACGACAACGAATTGGTCGAGCATGTCGCGAAGGATGTCATTCATGAGTGCCTGGAACACCGCCGGGGCGTTGGTGAGGCCGAACGGCATTACCAGGTACTCATAATGACCACGGGGAGTCTTAAAGGCTGTCTTCCACTCGTCCCCTTTCCGGATCCGAACGAGATGGTAGGCGTTCCGGAGATCCAGCTTAGTGAAGACAGTCGCCTGGGTCAGGGGTTCGAGGGTGGAGCTCATCAGAGGCAGGGGGTATTTATTCTTGATGGTGATGTCGTTGAGTTGGCGATAATCAATGCAGGGTCGGAGACCACCATCCTTCTTCTTAACGAAAAAGAAACCAGCTGCCACCTGGGAGGATGAGGGTCGGATGAGCCCTGCCGCCAACGATTCTGAAATGTAATCGTCCATAGCAGCCTTCTCGGGGATGGAAAGGCTGTAAAGACGACTGCTAGGGAGAGAGGCCCCAGGACGGAGGTTGATAGCACAATCATATGGCCGATGCGGAGGGAGAGACTGAGCCCGCGTCTTGCTGAAGACCTCCCCGAGATCATGATACTCGGGAGGAACAGAGGAAAGATCGGGAGGAGGGGCAATCGGAACAGTCTGGACTGCTGGACCAGGTGCGGCCTGAAGACACCGGGCGTGACAGGAGGAGCTCCACTCCAAAATGTTACCAGACGACCAAGCAATGTGTGGCTCATGCTGAGCCAACCAGGGACGCCCCAAGATCACAGGAACTAAGGGAGACTGGATGACGAAGAACTGAAGGCTCTCCACATGGTTTCCAGCAATAGTGAGAGACACGGGACAGGACTGTCGGGTAACACTGGCCAGGCGGCGCTCATCCAGAGCAAAGGCCTCTATTGGCCTCTCCAATTCCTCACATGGAATGTTAGCTTGAGCAGCAAACGTAGAGTCCAAGAAACACCCATCTGCTCCCGAATCGATGAGTGCGCCTACAGTGAGCCGCTGGTCTGCCCAAGCCAGGGTAACGCTCACAAGATGGTTAGCCGGAGCAGGATGGCGGGAACAGGAAAGACGGCTCACTAGGATCTCCCGGGGTCCCAGTGAGCCTAATCTTTTGGCCGCGTAGGACACTCGCTGATCCGGTGTCCCTTAAGACCGCAGTAAAGACAGAGACCTGCCTTGAACCGGGCCTCACGTTCAGCGGGAGTCAGTCGTGTACGCCCAAGCTGCATAGGTTCCTCCTCTGTCACTGTCTGGGAGGAGGAGAGGCTTGCCACAGGGGAAGTGGAGTGCGACGAAGAAGAGCCCCCTTCGGAAGCTCTGGATGGCTGAGAGGTAGAAACGGTTCCCCGTAGACCTCGCTCGCGCCTTCTCTCGCGGAGACGTCCATCGATGCGGATGGCAAGGCTGATAAGGTCGTCGAGAGAGGTAGGGTCCTCCCGGGTGGCTAGCTGATCCTTGACGGCATCGCTGAGGCCCCTACGGAAGGTTACCCGAAGTGACTGGTCGTTCCAGCCACTCTCAGCCGCAGCCAGCCTGAACTCGACTGAGTAGTCAGTGACACTGCCACTGCCCTGCTGGATCCTGCTCAATCGGACACCCGGATCCTGACCGTACACTGGATGATGGAATACCTTCCGAAGCTCAGCCACAAAGTCATCGTAGGAAGAGCAGAAACTGGCCCCCATGGACCAGGAAGCAGTGGCCCACTGAGCAGCGTGGCCAGTCAGCAGGTTAGTCACGTAAGCAACTTTTGCAGCATCTGTGGTGAACCCCCTGGAATGGTGGGCGAAGACAAGCTCACACTGCATGATGAACGTGGCACAGGTCTCAAAGTTGCCATCAAAAGGCCTGGGATTGGAGATACTGGGCTCCCGGAAATCCGAAACATAAACGGTAGGATTGTCTAAGGCAACGGCTGCGGGCACTGCTGGAGGAGGGGCGGCCGGAACTGGTGGGACAGCTGGCTGGATGGTGATAGCCGCTGTGAGAGTTCGCAACTGCTTAAGAACCTCCTCTTGTTGGCTCGCGAGCGCCGCTTGCTGGGCCGAAAGAGAATCCACCGAAGCCTGGAGGGGTTGCACCTGAGCCCGGAGGCCCTGCATGGCAACAGCGGCCTCTTGTAGTTGCTGGCCGTGGGAGGCTGTAAGCTGAATCTGCTTATAGAGAGCAGCCTGGACAGGATTGGCGTCTGGGGTGTCTGGGTTCATAGTGAAGGCGAGTTCGTACTGTTAAGGTTTGTAGAACGAACCCAATAGCGACAACACAAGACAAAGTAAAGCACCAACCTGGCAGGACTCGTAGAGGAGAGCCGGCCGGGCCTGGACAGAAGGGGGAGGCGCTTCAGGCGGAACTTGAGAATAGCTTCTTAAAAATGGGAAAAAGTAAACTGCTCCTTTAAAGTCCGAAAGGGAAAAAACGTAAACTGCTCCTTTAAAGTCCGAAAGGGAAAAAACACAAACTGCTCCTTTAAAGTCCGAAAGGGGAAAAAACACAAACTGCTCCTTTAAGGTAGAAGTCCAACCGAGTAATAAGATCCACAGTGAGAGAGGAGAAATTAGAATATCAAAAACTTGATCTCAACTAGAAAATCACGATGGGAAAATCCAATGGGGAAAACACAAAGAGAGTTCTTCTCCGAACAAGCTCTCAAGGAGAACTGACACAAGGGAATAATCAAACAAGCAAAAACACGGAGAATACTACAATCTGTACTCCACCGGGAGACACAGAAATGTCACAAAACTCGAGACGAAGAATTTACTCACGGGACTGTTCAGGACGAACTCGCGACGAGTTCTGGAAAGCAAACAAACTTATACTAGAGTGGTTAACGAGTAGGTAGGCTGCAGGTGTTTCAGACGCGCCCTTCCCCCGCTCTCATTGCTGGTTGCCAGGTTGGTCAACAGACCGAGCCCTAACAGTTACAACAGACCTCACTGCATTGTTACAACAGACCCCATTGCATTGTTACAACAGACCCCACTGCATTGTTACAACGGACCTCACTGCATTGTTACAACAGACCTCGCTGCATTGTTACAACAGACTCCACTGCATTGTTACAACAGACCCCACTGCATTGTTACAACGGACCTCACTGCATTGTTACAACAGACCTCACTGCATTGTTACAACAGACCTCACTGCATTGTTACAACGGACCTCACTGCATTGTTACAACAGACCTCACTGCATTGTAACAACAGACCTCACTGCATTGTTACAACGGACCTCACTGCATTGTTACAACAGACCTCACTGCATTGTTACAACAGACCCCACTGCATTGTTACAATAGACCTCACTGCATTGTTACAACAGACCTCACTGCATTGTTACAACAGACCTCACTGCATTGTTACAACAGACCTCACTGCATTGTAACAACAGACCTCACTGCATTTTTACAACAGACCTCACTGCATTGTTACAACAGACCTCACTGCATTGTTACAACAGACCTCACTGCATTGTTACAACAGACCTCACTGCATTGTTACAACAGACCTCACTGCATTGTAACAACAGACCTCACTGCATTGTTACAACGGACCTCACTGCATTGTTACAACAGACCTCACTGCATTGTTACAACAGACCCCACTGCATTGTTACAACGGACCTCACTGCATTGTAACAACAGACCTCACTGCATTGTTACAACGGACCTCACTGCATTGTTACAACAGACCCCACTGCATTATAACAGCAGACCTCACTATCCAAAGAAATTGAATCAAGTGCAACTGGACTTGGTATATAACCATGACTTGGATGAATGAGAACATTCACAGACAAGCAGACCTCACTGCATTGTTACAACAGACCTCACTGCATTGTTACAACAGACCCCACTGCATTGTTACAACGGACCTCACAGCATTTTTATAACAGACCTCACTGCATTGTTACAACGGACCTCACTGCATTATAACAACGGACCTCGCTGCATTGTAACAACAGACCCCACTGCATTGTAACAACAGACCTCACTGAATTGTTACAACAGACCTCACTGCATTGTAACAACAGACCTCACTGCATTGTAACAACAGACCTCACTGTATTGTTACAACAGACCTCACTGCATTGTAACAACAGATCTCATGGCATTGTAACAACAGAGCTCACTGTATTGTAACAACCGACCCCACTGCATTGTAACAACAGACTTCACTGCATTGTTACAATAGACCTCACTGTATTGTAACAACTGACCCCACTGCATTGTAACAACGGACCTCACTGCATTGTTACAACAGACCTCACTGCATTGTAACAACAGACCCCACTGCATTGTAACAACAGACCTCACTGCATTGTTACAACAGTCCTCACTGTATTGTTACAACAGACCTCACTGCATTGTTACAATAGACCTCAGTGCATTGTAACAACAGATCTCATGGCATTGTAACAACAGACCTCACTGTATTGTTACAATAGACCTCACTGTATTGTAACAACCGACCCCACTGCATTGTAACAACAGAATTCACTGCATTGTTACAATAGACCTCACTGTATTGTAACAACCGACCCCACTGCATTGTAACAACGGACCTCACTGCATTGTTACAACAGACCTCACTGCATTGTAACAACAGACCCCACTGCATTGTAACAACAGACCTCACTGCATTGTTACAATAGACCTCACTGCATTGTAACAACAGACCTCACTGCATTGTTACAATAGACCTCACTGCATTGTTACAATAGACCTCACTGCATTGTCACAATAGACCTCACTGCATTGTTACAATAGACCTCACTGCATTGTAACAACAGACCTCACTGTATTGTTACAACAGACCTCACTGCATTGTTACAACAGACCTCACTGTATTGTTACAACGGACCTCACTGCACGGTTTGGTTTCTTTGTTAGTATTTTCAGTAGAAATTTAGTTTTTTAGGAACAAGCTGGAGTAACCAGATCAGTGTGAACGTATGGGAAGACTTCTGAGATGAGCTGAGGAGCGACTGAAATGCTCACACCACCGAGTTGTGTGAATAAACCACTTTGGTGGGTCGACAGGAAAGTCACAAACACAACACAGTAATTACAAATCCAAACATAATGCCAGAAAATGTGTTTAATCAGTTTCATGTGGCAACCAGCGCCCCCAAAATGACAGAAGCTGCCCGAACCAGACCTGGGTCGTACGTCTTGCTGACTAGCGTGTGGTCTGGAATAGGGACATACATATACCTGCCATCAAAATGCAGCCAGCACGTCACCTCACATGCCAGAGCACTAACTCCGCAGCCATCATGTGCTGTGTAATGAGAATTTATCCCAAAAAAAGAAGAAGAGGAGGTGAAACGTTTTGTTCTAGGGACTAACACCACCACGTCTGTCCTCGTATCTGTGTGCCGCTTTAACCTCTGAGAACATCGAGGCTGACAGCCTGGGAGAACACGGCGTTCTCGGTGTTTTTTCATCTGCCAGTTATGAGCTGGGCAAACCGGAACCTTCACCTTTGTTCTCCGCAGACACGCTGGCTGCCAGGAAAAAATGAAATTCTGACCTCATAAAATTCTCTCTGTTTCACTGTAAAAGATAGTGTTGTTTTTACGGCAAAAAAAAAGAAAAAAGAAAAAAAAACTGGCAGCAGGGGGCTGGCCAGAACTGGACTGTAGTAAATACGACAGACCGTTTTCTGCTGTCTTTCTGGACTTCCCGTGTCGTGTCTTTCCAGTGGTTCAGATGTTGTTGGCAGAGAATAAAAAGTCTCAGGAGTCACAGAGAGAGTAAAGCAGGCTTTATCACAGCAAGCAAGCAGGCCGAGCTGGTCTGCAGACCAGCTGAAGGACCAGTCCCGGATCACTGGTTTTTATACAATATTAAGTTGCAGCGATTCACCTGACCTACACGTCTTTGGACTGTGGGAGGAACCCGGAGCACCCGGAGGGAACCCAAGTCCAAAGGCGTGTAGGTCAGGTGAATCGGCCGTACTAAATTGTCCCTCGGAGTGAGTGTGTGGGCCCTGTGATGGTCTGGCGGTCTGTCCAGGGTGTCTCCCCGCCTGCCCTGTGATGGTCTGGCGGCCTGTCCAGGGTGTCTCCCCGCCTGCCCTGTGATGGTCTGGCGGTCTGTCCAGGGTGTCTCCCCCGCCTGACCTGTGATGGTCTGGCGGTCTGTCCAGGGTGTCTCCCCGCCTGCCCTGTGATGGTCTGGCGACCTGTCCAGGGTGTCCCCCGCCTGCCCTGTGATGGTCTGGCGGTCTGTCCAGGGTGTCTCCCCGCCTGCCCTGTGATGGTCTGGCGGCCTGTCCAGGGTGTCTCCCCGCCTGCCCTGTGATGGTCTGGCGGCCTGTCCAGGGTGTCTCCCCGCCTGCCCTGTGATGGTCTGGCGACCTGTCCAGGGTGTCTCCCCGCCTGCCCTGTGATGGTCTGGCGACCTGTCCAGGGTGTCTCCCCGCCTGCCCTGTGATGGTCTGGCGACCTGTCCAGGGTGTCTCCCCGCCTGCCCTGTGATGGTCTGGCGACCTGTCCAGGGTGTCTCCCCGCCTGCCCTGTGATGGTCTGGCGGCCTGTCCAGGGTGTCTCCCCGCCTGCCCTGTGATGGTCTGGCGACCTGTCTAGGGTGTCTCCCCGCCTGCCCTGTGATGGTCTGGCGACCTGTCCAGGGTGTCTCCCCGCCTGCCCTGTGATGGTCTGGCGACCTGTCCAGGGTGTCTCCCCGCCTGCCCTGTGATGGTCTGGCGACCTGTCCAGGGTGTCCCCCGCCTGCCCTGTGATGGTCTGGCGGTCTGTCCAGGGTGTCTCCCCGCCTGCCCTGTGATGGTCTGGCGGCCTGTCCAGGGTGTCTCCCCGCCTGCCCTGTGATGGTCTGGCGGCCTGTCCAGGGTGTCTGCCCGCCTGCCCTGTGATGGTCTGGCGGCCTGTCCAGGGTGTCTCCCCGCCTGCCCTGTGATGGTCTGGCGACCTGTCCAGGGTGTCTCCCCGCCTGCCCTGTGATGGTCTGGCGACCTGTCCAGGGTGTCCCCCGCCTGCAACCCAATGACTGCTGGGATAGGCTCCAGCATCCCCGCGACCCTGAGCAGGATAAGCGGCTTGGATAATGGATGGATGGACGGATGATGGATGGATGGATGGACGGATGATGGATGGATGGATGGATGGATGGATTAAGTTGGAGGTACACCCACAATGCTAATAGCTAGCACCTTTTGGATCTTGTGCCGCCATTGTTTCATCTCTGTCAGTGCTTTTCCACCTGTATCTTTTCAGTGGTCTTTTCCTTATTTGCGCCTGCCTTCCCTCAGTGGCGCCCCCTTTTAGTGACCTTTTCCCTGTCCGTGTATGTTCTTCTCTGTGTCCTGCCAGGGCGCCTGTAGAGATGATGGTGACCCCCTCCACCTGTCTACGATCCGCTTTTTGCCCATGTTAGAGACCCACTGTACTCCACCATGTTTTGACGTTACACCTACTATGTTGAGTGAATTATGGTAATCGTGGATTATGTGGCTCGTGCAGAGTGAGTCACATCATGCTGTTAGTTTGATCAAGGTATTTCCAGCTGATTCCCCCCCTCCCCCCCCCCCCCGTTGAGACTTGTTAGTCTCACACGTCACATACTGAGGGTCCCGTTTTGGTCAAGCAGTCGCTCATGTCCAGTGATGCCCCTTGGGTCTACAACAGGGGTGTAGTTTTTTATGTTTTAGACACCACTTATAACAGGGACAGGTGACCTTCAGTCCGGTCAATAGTACACACGTGTCCTACATGCAGAGCACAACAAACACTATTTCCATGTTCAGGCACCTCCACCTTAAACATATCTCCCGGTGCAAAACAAGCCTACACATTTCATAGATACAGTGATCATTGATTATGGGGTGATTATTGATTATATATATATATATACACACACACATACACACATACACACATACATACATATAGCCCCCACATTCCATTAATCCTGTCAGTTCATAAATGTTGAATACAGGTGGTGTTTTGGCTGCTTTTCTACAAGTCATCCTGTCTTTGGCCACCATATGCAGGCTCAACTAGTCTATGATCCCATTCATTTAAATCCACATGGGCCCAGTCAACATTTTCAACATTTACCTCACCGCCTGAATCCCTGTTCCCCAGTAATGCCATGCAGTCAAGTTTCTCACCTAACTCGCTCGACTGGAGGTCATCCATATATTCTGAAGAGTGGGGGAACCAGCTGGCGAGGTCCCCCTTGGACTCTGTTGTTGAAATTTGTGACATGTGAGTTACCACAGCCTTAGGAAAGAGTTGGCTTAAGACTGGCAGGATATGGCAGAATAAGAAAGACATGACCAGGAGAACCGCCAGCATGGTTATAACTACTTTGGCCAGTGCAAGGCCCCATTTTCCTAAATGTAGGTCTAGCCAATCCCATGCTCCCAGATTCGAACCGGCATTATAGTCATTACCCCTGCCCTAGTAATCT